>NC_047170.1:20332827-20362827 GCF_009819705.1 Hippoglossus hippoglossus | reverse complement strand
GGGAGGAGAGAGGGGGGAGGAGCTCCAGAGAGAAGAGGGAAACGATGGAGGGGGAGGAGCTGACGACACTTTGAACCAGACGGAAACCATCAATAGGACGAGCCAACACCTTCCAAGAAGCTTTGTGGACGATTTTCTGGACAGGTAAGAAAAGTGATTCCAAACTTTAGTCTCATCAACTGTTGTCAGACCTGAGCTCCAGGTGGAATCCAGAGAATCGTCTCCAGAGCTTCTCCAGAGTTTGTGTTTCACAGCTGAACAACTCAGCAGCAGGTTTTCTGCACAGACTCGTTCACAGCATCAGATCCTCCTCCTGGTTCAGGTGAGAGGGGGGGCAGCCGGGTGCAGCAGACAGAGACAGGAAGTGACGTGTGACCTCTGCTGCAGAGGTCATGTGATCGTGTTTACATCACCTGACACCGTCTCAGCTCTGATCATCACAAACTCTCTTCACATCTTCCTCTGTGTCTTCTTCGTGTGTGTCAGCACTTCTTCACCAGAGACATTTGTTTTAGTTTCTTCATGTTTGTGTCCCGTGTTAGAAGCTCCCCCCCCCCCACTCAGTGAATCAGTGGAGGATCCTCTGCTGTTCACACTGCTCCTGGACTTAGACTTTAAACAGGAGCTCAGGAGGAGGAAGACAAACTGAGTCTATACTGAACCCTAACATGGTTCTTTAATCTGATTGGCTGTATTAAATCTTTAGTTTTGCTTTTTTTGAAGAAATTGTACTTTCTTGATTCTTGTTGTTCTGGTTTGTTCCTCATGGTTGATGCACTTATTGTGAGTCGCTTTGGATAAAAGCGTCAGCTAAATGAAATGTAATGTATTCAATCTGTCTGCAGGTATCTGTACTCTGATAGGCTGAAGGTCTTCGGTCCTCTCATCATGGGCATTGGTATTTTTCTCTTCATCTGTGCGAACGCTGTCCTTCACGAGAACCGGGACAAGAAGACGAAGGTCATCAACCTGCGCGACATTTACTCGACCGTTATCGACCTCCACAGCCTCCGCCGACCCCACCCCTCCTCCTCCGCCCGCCGCTCTTCAACCAATCCCCTCAATGGTCTCATTAACTACATCCAATCAAAGAGCCTGGAGAGTAAACCCAGTTCTTATCCTGCGTCCCTGATGAGCAGGAGGGAGGGTGGTGGTGGAGGAGGAGGAGGGGGAGCGTTGTCAAGGCAACAGTTGCTTGGCAGCAGCGGAGGAGGCGGTGGGGGCGGTGATAGGGGAGGAGGCTCTGTGTTCAGTATCTACCAGGATACCCCTCCCCTCGACTCCTCCTCCCACATATTACCCCTCCCCACCAGCTTCAGCCCGCTTCCCCCTCCCCTACAGAGGGGGGGGCTCAGCTTCTTCACCTTACCTTTACGCCGCCCGCCCCCCGCCACCCCCCGCCGGAGGCACTCAGCACGGGCCAGGACAGGGGGAGGTGAGGATGAATGTCTACCACGCCCACTAAGCTACTGCACCACCCCTTCACCCCGACCCCTCCAGGAGGCGCCGTTAGCAGCTTCCTGCAGTTCCTCCAGCCTCCACAGGGGAGCACCAGGAGGCTCCCAGGCCCTCTTCCTCTCCTTCTCCTCCCTCACCCCCTCCCACCTGTCTCTCTCCTCCCTGTCTCACCTCCTCTCCCCCTCCTCCCTCCCGATGAAAGACCCTCCTTGCAGGAGGCAGAGCCTGCCGACCGGGAGCGTCACCATTGGTTACAGGAAACTGACACAAGGAGAGGTTGCATCCTTTGAGTCGACAGAGATGACATCATTACACCCTGTGACCTCACAGAAGTCAGAGGAAATGACATCACAGAGGAAGTACTCAAACAGGGAGAAGCTGAGGATGATCACTCAGCTGATGAGACATGATGACCAATCAGGAGCTGACTCACTGACTGACATTACAACTCTGCACTCGTGACTTTTAATGATGTCATCGTGACATCGCAAAGATTCTGGATCTAAAATCAAAACAAACTGTTACCAATGGTAACCAGTGTCTCTATTTAAACACACGATGAAGAAGATGATGATTACAGGTTGTAAACGTCTCGCAGCAATAAGGCGTCTTCCAGACAAAAGAATGATCGCAGGAATAATTCTTTACGAATTCATGTCCATGTGGAGCCCTGGGGCCACCTAGAGGACGGGTGGAGCCATGACAGGTTCTGCTCTTTGAGGGGCCCCAGGTTCGTCCATCTCCACTGGTTATTCAACATTAGTTATAAACATATTCATTTATTAGTTCTGTTATAGAAAAATATCAGAAGAAGTTTTTGTTCTTCTCTGGCTCCCTCTGGTGGAGGCGCTCTAACACTACACTTCAGGACTGAAGGTGTGGTTGGCTCAGGGGCTCCCAGGGGCTCCCAGGGGCCCCCGAAAAGGTTAGTGAAGCCCTGCTGTCATTTGCAGAATTGTTTGAATTTGATTCATTCTGGAACTTGTTTTCATGGTGCAAGTGTGATGTCATGAATATGAGCTGATCTGATTGGACAGACTGTGCAGCATCATGAAGCGTTCGTTACGATGCTGCGGGGATTTAAACTCTGACAGAAAAAAATGAAAACAGCAGGAAACTGTAACATAAGAAGACCACATTTAAAACCAATAGCTCCACCTGCAGGTCAGCGAGTTGAAGTGTGCGCTGATTAAACCACTGCTCCTTTAACCTTCAGCTGATCAGAAGTGAACATAAACTAGCATGAAAACATCCAATAATCATGATTCATTTACAACCACACAATGTTTGTGTTTCAGGGTTAAAAGCTGAATGAGTTCATCTTTTATAAACTTGAATAAACTGTGACTTTAAATTAGTTCATTAAAAGGTTTCAGGATCTGAACGTGAACGGATTCGTTGTTGTCAAAGTGAAAGTTGTAGCTTCACGACCTCTTCCACTTAAAAACAAACGGTTTCATGTGAAAAGCACAAAACACAGACAATTATTTTAAAGTTTGAAGCTTCAGAAAAAAGCTGCTTCATTTCAACTGAAACATTTTCATCGGTGAATCTCAATAAAACTCATGAACCTGATGATGGTGTTTCGAGGTTTGTTCCAATGTTTCCTGATGTTACAGCTTCAATCTGACTGTGACTCTGTGACTCTGACTCTATGACTGTATGACTCTTTGACTTTATGACTCTAAATCTGTGACTCTTTGACTCTGATCTTGGACTCTATGACTGACTCTTTGACTTAATGACTTTGACTCTGACTCTTTGACTCTGAGACTCTATGAGTCCGAAACTCTTTGACTCTTTGACGTAAACACAATCTTTTATTTTCACATCTTCACTGTTTTTTTCACAGGACACTGAGTTTACAGGTAAATATCAGTCAGGTGACAGTGACATCATCGGTCAGGTGACAGTGACATCATCGGTCAACACCTTCACTGTAAAACTACTTACTAATTTTACATCGATCAGAATCACTTCCAGTTTTCTGTCACTAGGAGTCGATGTGGAATAAATATTAACTGTGTGTGATTCCAGTGTTTTTGTTGTGAGTATGTGAACAGCTGTTCTCACCATCTTCCTTCTGATTGGTGGGCGTGTTCACAGTGACAGATCCCTGACCTGTGAGGGCGGGGCAACTTACACCCTCATTGTTTCAATTGGGTCCTGGATTTAAGTTTGTTTTTAACAAGCAGCTGACACGAACCTATGATACAACGAGGAATCAAACACTGAACTGACACCGAGATGATTTACTGCTAATGAAGGACGATACAGAGCCAATGGTACGACTTATGTAGATCTGACGTAGATCTAGAGTCGACCTCACATAGATTATCAACACTCTAAACAACACTTTGTATTGATAAAAAATAGAAATATTTAGATATTAATGTGTTTGAATATTAATCTCTACTTTTATATATCGATCATTATATTTTAATCCACCCCCTCCTGTAAACATGGCTCCTACTATGACATAAGTATATCATGGTATGACATACCATGATATAAGTTCTGGATTCTCTCGATTTGTTTTATTATTTTCCATAACATTTAAATGTGACTTAGAAGTCACATTTAATGATTCCATGTTCTCCAGGATGTGAAGTTTCCCTGCAGTTATTCATAATCAACAAATAATACTGTAATAACGCTGCCTGCTGTGTGACTGTCCTGAGTTTAGATTCAATAGAAGGTCATCGTCAGCCTTAGCTCCGCCTCTCAGCTGTTCCTATTGGTCACCTGGCTAATAGGTGAGTTCTCTCAAATGAACCTTTCAACAAATTTCTATTGACGTCCATGTTTGAGTTCCAGCCTGATGGTTCCTTTGGCCTTTGCAGTAACATCTGGAGAACATCTGGTGAACGATCCCCGAAGGTTCCTTCAGTAACGGTTAAAGAATGTTGAAGGAACCACATGTTGATTCAGCTGATGATGATGTCATCGCCGTGTCCATTTGATCAGAGTCTCAGGTGATCGATACAAGAAGATCAGTTTGGCGTAAAGCTCCTCCTCTAACTCCAGCTCACCTGTCTCTCTCACCTGAAAGAGCCAATCACATCGCAGCATGTCAGCCAATCAGATTCAAGCATCACATTAACACACAAAACTCTAATCAGATTATCACAGCAGCTAAACGAGTTAGACAGTGAAACTGATTCAGTGAACTAATGAGAAGAATCGTGTTATAAAAGTGATGATAGCAATGTGGTACCAGGAAGATGTCGGTGCAGAGTTTGAGGATGCGGTCGACACAGGGCAGCTCCTCGAACATGATCGAGTGACTGATCCCGCTGAAGAATTCTCTGACGAACTTCCCGATCACCAGAACCACTGACGCATACAATCCCATGATGCTGCGGGGGGAGGGAAGAGTGGGGGGAGGTTTGTTTCTTTACTTTTTTATTTTGACTTCAGTACTTACTGTCACTATAGTAATGATTACTGCATGAAGGAATAGTACTCTGTGACTTTAGTGACCATATGGTAATAGTAATCTATTACTTCAGAAGTACTGTACACAGAGGTAATAGTTACCCATATCCAGCCAAGAAGCCGAGACTCGGAGGACTGACTTTATCACTGAACACAAACAGCTGAAGCCCCGCCTCCCTCTTGTCCTTCAGGGAAGCCCCGGCCTGAACTGGCACTAAGCTGGCAGCCGGTTGGTCGACAATCCACCACTCCCGGACCTCTCTACTCTGATTAGTCGACCTCTCCAGAGCCAACAAGATGTCCTTGTAGCGGTCATCTGATTGGACAAGAGAAAAGAGAAGCCATGTGATTGGAGGAGTGGATTAAACAAATTTATAACAAAATGATCTAAAATCAATGTTCGTAACAAAGTGTTTGCATCAACGTAAAAAACATCAAACCTGCGTAAAGTTGTTGGATTGGTTTGGCATTGGAGTCGCTCGGAGCTCGGATGAAACATGGAAACACTTCCTGTATCACCCTGACAACAACAAACACACAACTCTTTTAATTAACATTTGTTTAATGTTTCACTGATTCATCAGTAACGTTTCATCTGATCTCAACTGCTCAATGCTACATCAGCTAGCTTAGCATTGAGCAGACAGGAATTGTTAGAGGGAATGCTGGCGGACATGTTTGTAGTGTTTCAGTCTATCTCAAAGCTGCTCTGTTGCTGGGAGGGTCCCCCCCCCCCCCCCCCCCCCGTACTCACACAGGAAGTGTCCTGGTCCCGTTCAGCAGCTCGATCAGCTCCAGGCGAGTCTCATTGTCCAGGTAAGTCACATGTTTACCTGATGCAAGCTCCACCTTTGCCCCCAGACTCAGGTTCCTGTTTAAAAAAAGCTTTATTCAACTGGTGAACGATCAGTGACGTGCAGCTGCTGAACGCTGGACAGTCCAGGTACTTCACTAGAGATTATCAGGTATGAGTCGGTTTTGATGTTTGATTATTGATCATGAGAACAAACCTCTGAATCGTCCAGGACAGGGTGAGGGGGAAGTGGTCGAGGTTGAGCACCTGGCTCAGGTACTGTCTGCTGGGCGGACTGATGGTCCACAGCGAGTTACTGCTGCCCTGCAGCTCCGCCACCGTCACGTCGTCACGTGTGTACGCCTCGAGGAACTGCAAGGCACTCTGGGAAACACAGGCCACAGAGTCACTGCAAGAGTGTAACTGTAGGAGTAATGCTAAAACTGCTAATACTACTGTGAACACTGCTAATACTACTGCTAATAGTAATAGTAAACTGCTAAAGGCTCATTTATGCTCTACGTTAAACACGGACACGGACCTTCTGGAAGTATAAATGCAGTGATGGTCGGTACGTCTGAGACGTACGCATTCAATTTTGTACGTAAAAGGAAGCATAAATTAGACTTAATAGTTTAAAGGAGAACTTACGGGTGTGTAACTGTAGGAGCTGACGAAAGAGCTGAAGTCTTCCTGAGTCAAATCCCTGAGCTGATTCTGCTGTGCACTCATGGTGAAGATGGGCTGTAACAACAACACTAACACTGGTCATCGTGCTGCTAATCGAATAATACAGGTGAGCCAGGACAGGTGTTTCTACCTGGAAGCCTCCGAGCGTGATGGTCAGAGAGATGTCGAGCGGCCGGTTCACGACTCCAGCCACAGATTTAATGAGCGACATGAAGAGCAGCGGGAACCACACGATGCAGATGAGTAAGAGAACGATGAGGCCGCCCATCCCGTACTTCACCACCCGCTTCTTCTTCTGCCCCCGAGGCTGAGGGTACCTCTGTGGACACACACACACTTCATCCACTGCTACACACACACACACTTCATCCACTGCTACACACACACACACTTCATCCACTGCTACACACACACACACTTCATCCACTGCTACACACACACACACTTCATCCACTGCTACACACACACACACTTCATCCACTGCTACACACACACACACTTCATCCACTGCTACACACACACACACTTCATCCACTGCTACACACACACACTTCATCCACTGCTACACACACACACACTTCATACACTGCTACACACATACACACACACTTCATACACTGCTACACACACACACACTTCATCCACTGCTACACACACACACTTCATCCACTGCTACACACACACACACTTCATACACTGCTACACACATACACACACTTCATACACTGCTACACACACACACACTTCATCCACTGCTACACACACACACACTTCATCCACTGCTACACACACACACACTTCATCCACTGCTACACACACACACACTTCATCCACTGCTACACACATACACACACACTTCATACACTGCTACACACACACACACTTCATCCACTGCTACACACACACACACTTCATCCACTGCTACACACACACACACTTCATCCACTGCTACACACACACACACTTCATCCACTGCTACACACATACACACACACTTCATACACTGCTACACACACACACACTTCATCCACTGCTACACACACACACACTTCATCCACTGCTACACACACACACACTTCATCCACTGCTACACACATACACACACACTTCATCCACTGCTACACACACACACACTTCATCCACTGCTACACACACACACACTTCATCCACTGCTACACACACACACACTTCATCCACTGCTACACATACACACACTTCATCCACTGCTACACACACACTTCATCCACTGCTACACACACACACACTTCATCCACTGCTACACACACACACACTTCATCCACTGCTACACACACACACACTTCATCCACTGCTACACACACACTTCATCCACTGCTACACACACACACACACACACACACTTCATCCACTGCTACACACACACACACACACACCTTCTCTGACTCCCTCCAGCACTTTAAGACGAAGCAGTGGGCGTAAACATCCTCCACACAGATCCATGAGGACAGAGACAAAGTGGTGTCCGTCCAGACCCAGTCCATCACCGCCCTCAACTCTGTCAGGAAGGGAACCAGACGGAACCTAGAGAGACAGACAGGTAGAGACACAACCAGGCACAGAGCTTACTACATCCTTTTCAGGTCATTGTGCTAAGCTAGGCTAACAGGGCTTCAGGGTTGGGGTAGGACTCACCCCTGGAACAGGAACAGGTTGAGGTAGTTGTGACTCTTTGTCAGGAAGTTTCCCAGAACTCGTGTTGGGTAACCAGATCGAATCTGATAGGCCGACAGACCAAAGTACACGCACTTCACAAAGTACCAGAGCTGAGCCACCAGGTTCTGATTGAAACGTCTGGAGACGCAGACGAGAACAGAAACAACACTGACGTTCACGTTTGTGTTTGTAGAACTGAGACTGAATTACCTTAACTTAAATAAACTTCAAACAAACCATAAAACTCACTTTCAACTTGGTTTAACTTGATTTATTTATCAACTCAGTTTAACTTGAGTTCTGTTGTTAACTAGTCTCAGGTATAGGTTAGTTACCTCTCGGTGACAGTCGGCAGGATGAAGAACATCCAGAAGTGGATCCCAAAAACCAGAATCACCTGAAACACTAACTTCCCCAAAACTGTCTTCCTCAAATAAAGAGCCCTGTCTATCACCATGGTCCCTGCAGACAGACAGTAAGGAAGACAGTGAGACAGATCAGCAGTGAGACAGACAGATGAACAGACACACAGGTGAGACAGTAAGACAGTGGACATACCAAACTGGATCAACACCATCACCAAGAACGCTTCAGGAACCTGATCTTCTGAGAGGGAGGAAGTGATGTCAGCAGCCGCCGAGTGTTTCTACGAATCATTAGAATCAAATAAAAGTGAGTAAAGTTTCAGCTCAGATTGAAATATTGTTCGTAAACATGGTTAATGAAACCAACTTTACTCCAAAAGCCCAGAAGCCAAAGACGATGATGATGAAGTCGACGGTGTCTGCGAGGAACATGAGGACATAAACGTCGGTGACGGCGCTGTACTCTGGTTGGACGAGAGCTCTGAAGAACTGACAGGCCGGACGGTAAACTGACATACACCTGAGAGAGAGAATGATCATGTTGAGTGTTCTGTCCACACGAAACAAAGACAGGACAGTTAACGGCAGTGTTAGCATACCTGCTAACAGAGAACTCCTTGACTCTGATGGAAACTTCTCTGAGTTTCTGCAGCAGCAGATCAAACCTGCTGAACTGCTGAGGTCTGGAACTCACACTGCCTGAAAACACAGCAACTGATTTTCATTCTCTACATTTTTTCAAGTACCTTTTCAAAGTCACTTAAGCTCTTTCATTTAACTGTGAATAATAAGAAATTGTCTTTGAAGCCTGACTTAGTGGCCCCCCCGGTATTTTTATTTTTACTTCCAAATATTTTCAACAGGGTTAAGGTTAGCGCTTTGGTTTCATCTTCGAGCCCCAGTTATTTCTGATGTATAGAAATGATCCACTCATCGTATCTGTAACTGGTGAAAACATCAGACAACTCTGATCATGAGACGACATCCAAAGAACCTTCGATCGGAGTGATGGGACGTTGAGCTGCTGATATATGAACGTTACCATCTGGAACCAGAATCTTCAAATGTTTGAAATCTGATCGTTTAAGATTCTGTACTCTGTCCTGAAACGTTCATTCGTTATTGTTGTTTTTAGGTGTATTTGATTCTACCTGCAGGAGAGCGCAACTGGGTGGAGCTGGAGCGCGTTCGTCTCCTGCCTCGCCGTCGGAGTGTGTTGGCGAGGTCAACCCCGTCACTGGAGGAGGCACAGTCAGCAGAGTCAGTCTGGTGGTTGTGGTGACGGAGGGTGTCGGCTTCCATGCTAATGGTCTGATCCCAGAGTCCGTGGCACTGTGGAGGAGGAGCCAGCTGTTATAATTCAGAGTTTTTTACCTCGAGTTCAGTTCTGCGGTAGAATAACTTGTGTTTTTTACCTTGAGTGTGGCTCTGTGGTAGAATAACGTGAGCAGCTGCAGCAGGTCGTACAGGACGTAGCCTTCCTTCTTCTCCACTCCGAGGATGTTTGGGGGGTGAAACGGTTTGGATCGGTCCACCTCCAGCTTCTGGTTAAATGGGAAGAAACCGAACTGGAAGAAATACTTGATGACGATGGTAACCTGGGGACACGGACACACAGACAGATATACAGTAGAACCAGTTATATATATTTATAAACTATTAATATTCAAAAGATAAAGTAAGAAAGAAACAAAAACCTCAGTGTAGATGATGGCCGTCATCCAGAAGGTCTTACTGGGTCGAGGGACGGACAGCATCGCCCAGAGAAACACCAGAACCGGAAGTACTAATGTCAGACAGCTGGCGGACACCATGTGGTTCAGAACGATGACCAGGTAACACACAGTCTCCGACCTGCCGGTGAGTGGAACCCATGTTTAAACTGTCCGAGGAACTCATTTAATGTAACTTCTGATAACCTGATTGTTTCAGTATTAAGAGTTTTAAAGTTTGGTGAATTTCAAAGATAAACGTCTCACAGAGAATCTACGGAGCCTGTGTCCTCAGGGGACACTGAATGTAAAGAAGATTATCGTCTGCATGGTGAGAAAACTGAGCCGAGCTTCTGTGGCGTTACCTGTCGGACAGTTTACCTGGCTGCCAGGATGTTGTAGAGGGCGTAGCACAGCTGGAGCAGCTGAGGCTGGTTTCCATAGAAACGGTCTGATGCCTCCAGCTCATCATCATAGAAAGTCCTGAAACACAGACAGACAAAGTGTTGAGTTACAGCAGGTGTCAGGGGACTGATCTTTGACTCACCTGTCCTCACCTGTTCCTCAGCAGCTCGCTCGCTGTCAGCTCCTGAGTACGAGACGTCAGCGGACAGGAAGTGGAGGCCGAGTCAAACAGAAAGTCGTTGGTTTCCCTGGGAGTCAGCAGCCACTTCCTAAATCCTGACTCCGCCTCCCCTCTCCTCCTCCTCTGTCCATCCTCCCTCGTCTCCCTCACTTCCTCCTCATGGAGGTCGAGCCCGATTGCGAGGCTGTAGGAGGGGGGGAGGAGGAGGGAGGAGGTGCTAGTGAAGGTCTGCGTTGGCCGTGTGTCAACAGGAAGTGGCTGGTTCCAATCTTCACAGCTGTTCAAACAGAGAGAGGCACATGATAAAACAGGTCGCTAACTGAGTCATGCTAAGCTAACCTCCCACAGAATCATAACACTTGATCAATATATCAATACATCAATATGAATTTCTGACGTCGCTCCAGCATCCCACCTGTGTGTGCGACTGATCTTTTCTTCCTCTGACGATAAAGACGACAGAGACTGGACCCTCTCCATCCTGGACAGTTTGGGTCGTGATCTTTGGCTGGTTTTAGCCACTATGCCTTCTGGGACATCTTCTGCTGGGACTGTTGCTGGCTCTTCTCCTGGTTCATTATGACCATCTGCTTCTGGTTCTGTTTCAGGTGGACTTACTGTGGTCTGTAGTCCACCTGGGTCGTCTTCGGATCCAGTTTCAGGATGCGGGTCTGAACCGATTGATCCTAGTCCTGGTTCTTGTTCAGAATTTGGATCGTCCTCATCGTCTGAGTCTGTTTTGGGTTTCTCTTCTTTCTCTTTGGTTGTTTGACCTCCAGCTTCTTCTTCATCTGTATCAGGACGTCCTCCCTCTTCATCTCCTCCCCCCTCTCTTCCTCTCACTGTTGCATCATGGGAACTGTAGTCCAGACCCGACTCTCTTGATGTTTTCATCATCTGCTCTTCGTAGTAAACGGTGATTGCCTCTCTAGTGGGCAAGTTACCCTGATCAACCAAACAAAAAAGAGGGAGAATAAACATGAAGCAGGTCCTCCATCTTTGTTGTAGTTCACAGCTCACCCCCCAGCAGGGATCTGTAGTCCTGGGTGTGTACCTGTTTGGCCTGTTGTGTTAGCATGCAGTGCTCGATGCGGAGGACGGTGGAGATGTCAACGTGTTCCTGACACAAACCGCTGAGCCAGGCAGTCAGAGAGTCCAGCAGAGCCGACAGCAGAACCCAACAGAACCGCAGTGTGTTGGAGAGCCGATGCAACACTGTGTCTGAAACACATCACCTCATCGTTCACCGTGGACCAACATGTTTAAAGCGACAGTTTTAGTTTACTTCAGGTGAGTAAATATAACATCTGCTACCTGAACCCTCCTCTTTCTCCTCTTCCTCTTCACCATCCTCCGTCTCCTCCGTCACTTCTATGACTCCAGCTGCTGCGGAGGAGGAGTCAGAGTCATTGGTTTAGGTAACAACTCTATGCAGATGACACACAACACTTCAAGTCACTCTCTTGTTAACATAAATACGTTGGTTTTGTGATGAAGTATAATTAACATCTCCAGTGAAAAGAACCTTGACTAAACTTATTTGGTTTTTATACATTTCTCATGTTACGTTCTTTCTGTTTATATCAGTGTTTTAACTTTTTGTTTCATCGTTATGTAAATCTTCCTCTGGTCTTAGTGGTTGTTATTGTTATCACTAGAGCTGGTTTCAGACCAGCAGGTCAAATCCAGAGAATCGTCTCCAGAGCTTCTCCAGAGTTTGTGTTTCACAGCTGAACAACACAGCAGCAGGTTTTCTGCACTGACTCGTTCACAGCATCAGATCCTCCTCATGGTTCAGGTGAGAGGGGGGGCAGCCGGGTGCAGCAGACAGAGACAGGAAGTGACGTGTGACCTCTGCTGCAGAGGTCATGTGATCATGTTTACATCACCTGACACCGTCTCAGCTCTGATCACCACGAACTCTCTTCACATCTTCGTCTGTGTCTTCTTCGTGTGTGTCAGCACTTCTTCACCAGAGACATTTGTTTTAGTTTCTTCATGTTTGTGTCCCGTGTTAGAAGCTCCGCCCCCCCCCCCCCCCCCCCCCCCCCCCCCACTCAGTGAATCAGTGGAGGATCCTCTGCTGTGTTCACACTGCTCCTGGATCTAGACTTTATACAGGAGCTCAGGAGGAGGAAGACAAACTGAGTCTGATCCTCCAGAGAAGATCCAGAGAACTGAGGAGCTCAGTCTGAAGCAGCTTGTGTTTTCATGTCGTTCGTCCGTCAAATTGTTGTGAACAGGATATCTCAAGAACACTTGAGGGAATTCATTCAAATTTGATACAAACGTTTAAATCAACTGAAGGATGAACTGATTATTTTTGTAGTCGAGGGTCAAAGGTAAGTGGTCACTGTGAGCTCATGTTTTTGTGAATGAAATATTTCAGAAAGTGCACTGGTTGGGGAAGGCAAACAACAGCAGGAAGGTGGTTCTAGTTCCCGATGTTTTTAACTTCACATTCAGTTTGAGACTTTATCTTTTGACCCAGAGTCCTGACCATGTTATTGACTTATTGTGTCCTGTAACTCAAAGGACATTGTGAGACCTTATCTATCTGACATCAGAGGACGTTTCCTTAGTTCACTAGTTCTTTCTGAATGTTTTATGCTGGGTGGACATTTATCCTCCCCCTCCTCACCTCCTTTCTTCTCCTCCTTCCTGCTCCTTCGTTCAGAGGAATTCTTCTCCCACAGTTTCTTCTGGTTGTTTCGAGCTCTCATTGCTGTTCTGGAATCTGTTATCCAGGCGTGGTAAACAAACTAATGGAAACAAAGATCATCATCACATCTTGTAAATTATTTGTTGGTGTTAAGTGAACTCACGCATTCATTGAGTTCATTTAAGATAAACCCCTCAGAAGGTTTGACTTGTCGTGTTTTTGAGCAAGTTTGTATCGTTGTGGTGTTAATACAGATTATTATTATTATTATTATTATCTTATCTAATCCTTTTTCAGCAGAATCTTGCGTTTGTTCTGTCTAAACATATAATAAAATCGGACTGATTTTGGCTCATTTGCGCCCTCTAGCTTTCGTGACAGATATATGTGGTTGTCATGGAGTCGAACCTGGAAGGCTGATTTCTCAGGCTCCGCCTCCTTCTTCTCTTCCACCTTCTTTTCTTCATCCTCCTCTTCCTCACTGTCTGTCTCAAACAGGTAGTAGTCCCCACTCCTCACCACTGCAGACAGACAGATACAGACAGACGGGTACAGATATAATATTTTCAGAGCTTCACTGTGTTCACTGTCTATATATTATGTCTGTTATTATTTGGTTTGATACAAAAAAAGTTGAATTGAATAAAAACGTGGGTGTGAATGGTGATGATGTCAGAGGTCATGTGACTCACTTGAGGCGTGGTTTACCCAGGGCCTCCACCAGTCCTTCTGCTTCTGACCCTTCTTGTTTTCTTGACCTACAAATCAAACACAACAGCTGATTCTGTGATTGACAGCTGTGTGTCTGTCTGTTACCATGACGACAGATGATGTTTGTTTACAGACCGTCGGTGTGGCAGCTGTCCTGAGTTAAACTCAACATTTTCTCTTTTCCTCTGCGAAACTTCTGCTGTCGAGACTTGATCCTTTCCATCCTGAAGCAGATAGACAGGAAGTAGTTCAGGTCAGACCACCACCAGGAACTGGTTCTCTGTGTTTTGACTGGTTCTCTGTGTTTTGACTGGTTCTCTGTGTTTTGACTCGTTCTCTGTGTTTTGACTGGTTCTCTCTGTTTTGACTGGTTCTCTGTGTTTTGACTGGTTCTCTGTGTTTTGACTCGTTCTCTGTGTTTTGACTGGTTCTCTCTGTTTTGACTGGTTCTCTGTGTTTTGACTGGTTCTCTGTGTTTTGACTGGTTCTCTGTGTTTTGACTCGTTCTCTGTGTTTTGACTGGTTCTCTCTGTTTTGACTCGTTCTCTGTGTTTTGACTGGTTCTCTCTGTTTTGACTCGTTCTCTGTGTTTTGACTGGTTCTCTCTGTTTTGACTCGTTCTCTGTGTTTTGACTCGTTCTCTGTGTTTTGACTCGTTCTCTGTGTTTTGACTGGTTCTCTCTGTTTTGACTGGTTCTCTGTGTTTTGACTGGTTCTCTGTGTTTTGACTGGTTCTCTCTGTTTTGACTGGTTCTCTGTGTTTTGACTCGTTCTCTGTGTTTTGACTCGTTCTCTGTGTTTTGACTGGTTCTCTCTGTTTTGACTGGTTCTCTGTGTTTTGACTGGTTCTCTGTGTTTTGACTGGTTCTCTCTGTTTTGACTGGTTCTCTGTGTTTTGACTGGTTCTCTGTGTTTTGACTGGTTCTCTGTGTTTTGACTGGTTCTCTGTGTTTTGACTGGTTCTCTCTGTTTTGACTCGTTCTCTGTGTTTTGACTGGTTCTCTCTGTTTTGACTCGTTCTCTGTGTTTTGACTCGTTCTCTCTGTTTTGACTGGTTCTCTGTGTTTTGACTGGTTCTCTGTGTTTTGACTGGTTCTCTCTGTTTTGACTGGTTCTCTGTGTTTTGACTGGTTCTCTCTGTTTTGACTGGTTCTCTGTGTTTTGACTGGTTCTCTCTGTTTTGACTCGTTCTCTGTGTTTTGACTGGTTCTCTGTGTTTTGACTGGTTCTCTGTGTTTTGACTCGTTCTCTGTGTTTTGACTGGTTCTCTGTGTTTTGACTGGTTCTCTCTGTTTTGACTCGTTCTCTGTGTTTTGACTCGTTCTCTGTGTTTTGACTGGTTCTCTGTGTTTTGACTCGTTCTCTGTGTTTTGACTCGTTCTCTGTGTTTTGACTGGTTCTCTGTGTTTTGACTGGTTCTCTCTGTTTTGACTGGTTCTCTGTGTTTTGACTCGTTCTCTGTGTTTTGACTGGTTCTCTGTGTTTTGACTGGTTCTCTGTGTTTTGACTGGTTCTCTGTGTTTTGACTCGTTCTCTGTGTTTTGACTCGTTCTCTGTGTTTTGACTGGTTCTCTGTGTTTTGACTGGTTCTCTGTGTTTTGACTGGTTCTCTGTGTTTTGACTGGTTCTCTCTGTTTTGACTCGTTCTCTGTGTTTTGACTCGTTCTCTGTGTTTTGACTGGTTCTCTGTGTTTTGACTCGTTCTCTGTGTTTTGACTGGTTCTCTGTGTTTTGACTGGTTCTCTCTGTTTTGACTCGTTCTCTGTGTTTTGACTGGTTCTCTGTGTTTTGACTGGTTCTCTGTGTTTTGACTGGTTCTCTCTGTTTTGACTCGTTCTCTGTGTTTTGACTGGTTCTCTGTGTTTTGACTGGTTCTCTGTGTTTTGACTGGTTCTCTCTGTTTTGACTCGTTCTCTGTGTTTTGACTGGTTCTCTCTGTTTTGACTCGTTCTCTGTGTTTTGACTGGTTCTCTGTGTTTTGACTGGTTCTCTGTGTTTTGACTCGTTCTCTGTGTTTTGACTGGTTCTCTGTGTTTTGACTGGTTCTCTGTGTTTTGACTGGTTCTCTCTGTTTTGACTCGTTCTCTGTGTTTTGACTGGTTCTCTGTGTTTTGACTGGTTCTCTCTGTTTTGACTCGTTCTCTGTGTTTTGACTGGTTCTCTGTGTTTTGACTCGTTCTCTGTGTTTTGACTCGTTCTCTGTGTTTTGACTGGTTCTCTGTGTTTTGACTGGTTCTCTCTGTTTTGACTGGTTCTCTCTGTTTTGACTCTTTCTCTGTGTTTTGACTGGTTCTCTCTGTTTTGACTCGTTCTCTGTGTTTTGACTGGTTCTCTGTGTTTTGACTGGTTCTCTGTGTTTTGACTCGTTCTCTGTGTTTTGACTGGTTCTCTGTGTTTTGACTGGTTCTCTCTGTTTTGACTCTTTCTTGGTGTTTTGACTCGTTCTCTGTGTTTTGACTCGTTCTCTGTGTTTTGACTGGTTCTCTCTGTTTTGACTCTTTCTTGGTGTTTTGACTCGTTCTCTGTGCTGGATATGTTTTGGACAGGTCTTTGCTGTTTGTGTCTCACTGTCTCTTCAGCAGGTCCATAGACGTCTTCTCCACTTCCAGTCTCGCTCTGACAGCTTTCACTGTTGATGCCTCGAAGAGCTCCGCCCCCCTGAAACAAACACATGTTAACATCATGTGACTGTCATGTGACTGTGTGTGTGTGTTTTGATAGGTTTGTTACCTGGAGGCCAGTAGTTGTGTGTTCTGCAGGTCCAAGACCACATACAGGAAGTAGTGACTCCTGAAGACTCGTCTTTGCAACAACAGGAAACAGAAACAGACTCCGTCCCAGATGATACCCGCCTCGTCGCTCGGTAACTCACACTGTTTACTGCTCTGCTGCTCCGCTGCCAACAGCAAGAACAGAGATGACAGATACAGACAGAGAGACAGACAGAGAGACAGACAGACAGACAGACAGACAGACAGACAGACAGACAGACAGACAGATGGATGGTTTTACGTACGTTTGGTGTATCCTTTGATGGTGCACGCCAGACTGAAGAGCTGAATCAGCCAACAGTGATTCAACACCAACGACTTGATGAAACCACACGCCAGGATCTGAGAGAGACAGGCAGGGAGACAGAGAGAGAGACAGGTAGGGAGACAGAGAGAGAGACAGGTAGGGAGACAGAGAGAGAGACAGGTAGGGAGACAGAGAGAGAGAGACAGGTAGGGAGACAGAGAGAGAGACAGGTAGGGAGACAGAGAGAGAGAGAGACAGGGAGACAGAGAGAGAGACAGAGAGAGAGACAGGCAGGGAGACAGAGAGAGAGAGAGACAGGCAGGGAGACAGAGAGAGAGAGACAGGTAGGGAGACAGAGAGAGAGAGAGACAGGCAGGGAGACAGAGAGAGAGACAGGCAGGGAGACAGAGAGAGAGAGACAGTCAGGGAGACAGAGAGAGAGAGAGACAGGGAGACAGAGAGAGAGAGACAGTTAGGGAGACAGAGAGAGAGAGACAGGTAGGGGAAGATATTTAGAGAGACTCCTCGTGTGACTTTAAATTCCATATGTATGTGATGTAATGATGATGATGATGATGACGATGTGTCTCACCGACAGAATATTTTTCATGGTGATGACAAACACGTTGTAGCCGATCAGACAGTCCCAGTAAACCAGGATGGATTTAACTGGTTTTAGTAACAGTTCTCCTCCGACCAACAGGAAGTAGAAGCAGGCGACCAGGTAACCCATACAGAAGATACTGATCCTGAAACAAAACAGCACGGTTGAGTTGTTTCTACATTTACAACAATTCATCCTTTAATCTAAATTTGAACAAAAACACAAAATATTTGCTATAAATTTGAGTAAAATCCCAATTTTTTCATTTTGCATTTAAATTTTTCAGGGAAGCAAACATTTTCAAATCTCACCGTGCAGGTTTCATCTAAATAATTTGGATTAAAGCCGGAGTTGATAATCGTGGAAATGCAAGAGCAGTTGTTTAAGCTTCATCAGTTTTTATGATTTTATGTCAAATTTAGAATTTGACTTAATACACCTACTCACCTCGTTGTCCCAGTGACGAAAATGATGGTGAGAACAAACCAGAACATGTAGCTGAAGATGATGACCTTCATCATGTCCAGGTAAGACCTGAACAAATAGAGAGAGGTCAGAGACACAGACGGGTGGACGGGTGGACGGGTGGACAGTGGGCGGGGTTTACCTGCCCAGCGTGAAATCAGGAACCGCGTTGAGCCGGAGTCGTCTGAGGACATCACAGATCTGTCCGTCGTCTCCGTCCAGCTCACTGTTGTCGCCTGCGAGGATCTGAACCGTCGACTGAAGCTCCTCCTCAAACACCTGCAACTGCAGCGACGCCCCAAGGAGGAGCAAGAAATCATCTGAACGGTCAGGAAACACAATTCATGAGGTTAGGTGTTACGACACGTGTGATGGTCAGGTGTTCCGGACACGGAGAGGAACCAGTTCAAAGTTCAACATGAATCTTGAATCGTTTTCTTACATTCTTACATTTTTTTGTGTAAATTTGGTTAAATTTGTTTTTGTTGACTCGTGATTCATTAATAAAATGTATTACCAAAATTATTTTGTTTTAAAATATAAAATCTACTTTAACAGAATGTCATTAAAATGATTTTATGGGAACTCATTATTTTACACTGTGTGATGATGATGATGCTGGTGGCCTTACAGAGGAGGAAGAGTGGGTTGGGTGGTGTCAGGTGATCAGGAAGGAAGAGCCATTTCACCACGTTAGAGTCCATGTTGGAGGCCGGAGGTCTCCAAGGATAATCTGAACATCACAACAAAAACAGATGGAATGTTAGTTTAGCGCCGTCCACCTTTAGCACTTCCTTCACCATTTCAGAATAAAACTTTTAATAAAACTTTTAGTGAAGTTAATAATCCCAACACTTTGTCTTCAGGTGAGTTTGTACCTGCACAGGCAGCAGGAGGGAAACCGATACACAGAAGGTACTGGAAACACAACAACCCAGACAGGAAGTAGCAGTATTTTGGCCACACTGAGGCAATGCACTTCCTGCTGCGACGTGATAGGACAGTGATGAGGCCAAAGGCATGGGCTACGGCAAACAGATCCATCCGCTGACCAATCACATTTACAGCCAACAGGAAGCAGGTCTGAGGGGGAGCATGGGAATGTTTTTATTCAAAACCAATAGCAAGTTAGGTTGTTGCTGTGGCAACATGAGCGTCTCACCTCCAGTCCAAACTTGTAGAAGAAATAGTTGAGGAAATATTTAAGGCAACTCAGAACATTGTCGTCCAGCTGACGCCTGGTGATGTCAGGAAACAGCGTTCTGGTAGGGGGCGGGACTTTCTTGTGACGGAGACGGTAGAGTTGCTGGTGTCGGTAAACAGTCACCTCGAATGCTAACAGTCCTAACATCATCAGGTTATACTGTGAAGACAAAGACAAGTTAGCATGATGCTTCGTTATCATCAAGCTGTACTGAAAAATATCAACACTTTCAAACGTTTTATTGATTGCTGATGTCATCACTCCTCACCCTCAGGTAGTCGAGCGGTTTTCCGTCTGATTTGCGAAGCCCGACCCACTGGGCGGGGTCAACTGGACCAGAGTACAGAGCAGATTGAGACAGGATGGTGCTGGAGTTATCTGGCTACAGAGAGACAGACAGGTGAGAGACAGACAGACAGCTGTACAGGCAGACAGGTATGATGATGTTGCCATGGTTACCATGGTGCAGTTGGACGAGTATCTGATTGGCTGAACAACGTTGAGTTGGTATAACATCTTACAAACAGTCACCACACAGGTCCAAACTGTACAGACTCCTGACAGTAGGGGGCGCCACGCCCTGCAGGGCAGAGCCACGCCCACACATAGCACAAACAGCATGTTAAAGACACACACCTGAAGAGAGAGAGACAGGGTGGAGAGACACAGAGGTTCAACACACATATCTGCAGAGAGACGGACAGAGAGACAGGTAAATATGACAGACAGACTCAGACCTCCTTCACAGAGACCCAGATGATGTAGGAGGAAACAATCTTGACAATGTGTAATTCCAGGAGCCACCAGATGAGGCGCTGCAGTCGCTGCATGGAGAGGAGGAGGCGCAGGAACAACACAGAGATTCGATCCACCACCAACCTCCAGGAGACCAGCGCTGAGGAGGAGATATCAGAGTCTACTTCCTGTTGCAAACTCAACTCCTCTGTCTCAGGTGTGACGATGTCGAGTTTACCTGTTATGTGGTCAGAAAGGGTTTCCTTTTCAAACACACAGGGGTAATGTTCCTCTTCCTCCTCTTCCTCCTTTATCCCCTTATCTTCTCCCTCTATCTCTCTCTCTCTCTCCCTCTCTCCTTTTCTCTTCTCTTCCTCCAGGAGGAGCTGAGGAGCTCCGCCCACTGACAGGTCGACCAGGCTGCCATCAGAGTGAACCAACCTGCAGAGAGAGAGACAGGTGAAGTGAGACAGGTGGGCACAGAGCTCTGACGAATAGTTGTGATGGTCAGTGGACTAGTGGTAGAGGTCTTTGGACTAGAGACTAGATGTAGAGGTCTTTGGACTTGTAGTAGAGGACAGGGGACTAGTGGTAGAGGTCTTTGGACTAGAGACTAGATGTAGAGGTCTTTGGACTTGTAGTAGAGGACAGGGGACTAGTTGTAGAGGTCTTTGGACTAGGGACTAGTGGTAGAGGTCTTTGGACTTGTAGTAGAGGACAGGGGACTAGTGGTAGAGGTCTTTGGACTATAGACTAGTGGTAGAGGTCTTTGGACTAGTTGTAGAGGTCTTTGGACTTGTAGTAGAGGACAGGGGACTAGTTGTAGAGGTCTTTGGACTAGAGACTAGTGGTAGAGGTCTTTGGACTTGTAGTAGAGGACAGGGCACTAGTGGTAGAGGTCTTTGGACTAGAGACTAGATGTAGAGGTCTTTGGACTTGTAGTAGAGGACAGGGGACTAGTTGTAGAGGTCTTTGGACTAGAGACTAGTGGTAGAGGTCTTTGGACTTGTAGTAGAGGACAGGGGACTAGTTGTAGAGGTCTTTGGACTAGAGACTAGATGTAGAGGTCTTTGGACTTGTAGTAGAGGACAGGGGACTAGTGGTAGAGGTCTTTGGACTAGAGACTAGATGTAGAGGTCTTTGGACTTGTAGTAGAGGACAGGGGACTAGTTGTAGAGGTCTTTGGACTAGAGACTAGTGGTAGAGGTCTTTGGACTATAGACTAGTGGTAGAGGTCTTTGGACTAGTTGTAGAGGTCTTTGGACTTGTAGTAGAGGACAGGGGACTAGTTGTAGAGGTCTTTGGACTAGAGACTAGTGGTAGAGGTCTTTGGACTTGTAGTAGAGGACAGGGCACTAGTGGTAGAGGTCTTTGGACTAGAGACTAGTGGTAGAGGTCTTTGGACTTGTAGTAGAGGACAGGGGACTAGTTGTAGAGGTCTTTGGACTAGAGACTAGTGGTAGAGGTCTTTGGACTAAAGACTAGTTGTAGAGGTCTTTGGACTAGAGACTAGTGGTAGAGGTCTTTGGACTAAAGACTAGTTGTAGAGGTCTTTGGACTAGAGACTAGTGGTAGAGGTCTTTGGACTAGTTGTAGAGGTCTTTGGACTAGAGACTAGTGGTAGAGGTCTTTGGACTTGTAGTAGAGGACAGGGGACTAGTGGTAGAGGTCTTTGGACTTGTAGTAGAGGACAGGACTAGTTGTAGAGGTCTTTGGACTAGAGACTAGTGGTAGAGGTCTTTGGACTTGTAGTAGAGGACAGGGGACTAGTGGTAGAGGTCTTTGGACTAGAGACTAGTGGTAGAGGTCTTTGGACTTGTAGTAGAAGACAGGGGACTAGTGGTAGAGGTCTACTCATCTGAGAGCTTTGATTGGACAGATTCAGTGTATGTGTGATACCTGGTGATGATGCTGTTGTGTGTGTCCACCACAGTCTTCAGGTCGGTCAGCTGCAGGAACGGCTCATGGAAGTAATGCAGGTGAACTATACACACCTGCAGAACAAAGACAACAACAGTCACGTCTGTCATGATGATACGATGTGACTGTGTTTGATAGAAGTGTGTCTGAGTGAGCACCAGTAAGAACGCAGCAGGAATGAAGATCCTGGTGAAAAGAACCGGAAGTGAGAACTTCTCCAAACCAACATCCTCCAACCTGGGAAGACAGAGAACCAATCAGAGAACCAATCACATGTGTACCTGTGTGTGTACTAGTGTGTACCAGTGTGTGCACTCGTGTGTACCAGTGTGTGCACTCGTGTGTACCAGTGTGTGTACTCGTGTGTACCAGTGTGTGTACTTGTGTGTACCTGTATGTGTACCTATGTGTACCTGTGTGTACTTGTGTGTATCTGTGCGTGCCTGTGTGTACACTGTGTGTATCAGTGTGTGTACCTGTGTGTTTACCTGTGTATTTGTGAGTATCTGTGTGTGTACCTGTGTGTACCTGTGTGTATTTGTGTGTACCTGTGTGTACCTGTGTGTACTGAGTCCAGTGTAATAACTCCAGGTGTGGGGGGATGAGGGAAATTGAAAGGTGTAGACCAGGATCAGAACCAGCATGGAGTAGACCACCACAGCTACCCAGAATCCCCTGAGCAAGGCACGCCAGCGCTCATAATTCAACTACAGAGGCACAGACAGGTGCAGTTAGACGGGTGTAGATTATTATTTCAAATGTCCAATCAGTGATATCAAACAGTAGCCACGCCCATTGCAACAATTCTAACAGAGGATGGACGATGAGATTTAGAAACCATCAACTGCATGAAGCAGTAACATGCAGTACTTGTACCTGTGAAGAGCAAAGCAGCAGAGACTTTGATATTACATGTAGAACTGCAGTAGTGCAGTCACTAATACAGCAATAGTAATGTACAGTAGTAGTACCTGCAGTACCTGCAATACTAAAAGTATTTGCAGTACTTTTTTTAATAACAGGACTTGCAGAACTTGTATTATTCGCAGTATTTACAGAGCTTGTATCATTTGCAGTATTTACAGTACTTGTAGTATTTGCAGTGCCTGAAGTATTTGTTGTATTTGTAGTACTTTAAGTACCGCAGTACTTGTAGTTTTACCTGGTACAGGGCGACGCAGCACAGGAACATCACCATGTAGATGACTTTATAGAGAACGATTTTTCCTTCAAAACTAACGAAGAAGAACATCGTTCCGCAGACGTAGATCCAGTATTTAACAAACATCCTGGTTACCACGGCAACCAGAGCCTCCATCTGAACGGCTCCCCCCAGGAGCAACACCTCCTCGCATGACACCTCCCCCTTCTTCAGGTCAGGCTCTGCTCAGACAGACAGGTGATCAGTGAGACAGACAGGTAATCAGACAGACACGTGAAGACAGGTGTCTCACCCTCCACATGGACAGTGATGGTAGACAGCTTTGTGTCCTCCTGTCTCTCGCTCTTCTCAGTCAGCGCCTGACGCAGCAGCAGCCAGAAAGTCAGAAGACACAACAACTGCAACAGCAGATCAGATTACAGTAGAGTTACAGTCTGATAATCAGATTACAGTAGAGTTACAGTCTGATAATCAGATTACATTAGTTACAGTCTGATAATCAGATTACATTAGTTACAGTCTGATAATCAGATTACAGTAGACTTACAGTCTGATAATCAGATTACATTAGAGTTACAGTCTGATAATCAGATTACAGTAGAGTTACAGTCTGATAATCAGATTACAGTAGAGTTACAGTCTGATAATCAGATTAAATTAGAGTTAACAGTCTGATTACAGTGATTGTAGGATTAGTAGTAAAAGTAGTAGTAGTACCTTAGAGGCGAGCTCCCTGCAGGGGACGTCTTTTCTGGGGAACAGTCCGGGGACTTCCTGGATCGGAGGGAAGCTGTAGATGTACTGTAAGATGACCAGCAAGTTGCCATAGGCAACCAACCATGGTGATGACATCAGTGTGTACCGGCGACGCTCTCGCATCATCCAGAGGACACATGACCACAGCAGCAGGACACACGTTAGCCAGGACACGTATGTGATGGACCACGCCATCATGGAGATCAGAGCACAGATGTAACTCTGTTTGAGGAGGAAGCTGAACGCCATGGAGGCTGCACTGACTCCGCCCACCTCGCTCCTTACCTCCCCCTCCTCCTCCCATCCGTCACCTTCAAAAACACACGTTTCCAAGGTGTCTGCGACATGAAACAAGAGGTCACATGATGTAAGTTCAGATGGAGGTCGAGTGAAGAAACAAGAATCTGTGATAACAGGAAGTTAAATCCATCAGATCAACGCCAGGCCACGCCCCCTCTGCTCAGAGAGACAGGTACTTTACTGACTTCTCTTGATTGGATTATTATTTTGTACCGAAACCTACCTGTCTAAACCAAACACTGACCTGATTGGCTGAGAGAGTATTGAGGCACAGAGTAAACATCCAATCCCAGGGCAGTACTCTGTGTGTGCGGGGTAAAAGAGTCAGAGGGGCTGTCATTGGTCGACGACGACAGCACCTGCTTAACAGAAATGCGTTTCCTGATCGTCACAGTTAAAACTACAAATCCCATCAGGCTTGATTATTGATTAAACATATGAATAAAAATGGATCACTTTTATATATAGATTTTTGTCCGTACGTCTGTGCACTCAGGTCGATCGTGAGCTCTCCTCCACAGCTCTCTCCGCCTCTCTGCTGTGATGTCAGCGATGACCTCATCACTCAGGTTACTGGTGGCGGTGATGATGTCACTGCTCCCGCTGACTGCTGACACCACCCTCTTTACGCCTCGCCTCTCGTCACCAACGATCAGCTGAAACATGTGACACCCGTAAGCCAATCAGATCTGCAGAACACTATGAGTGTGTATCACATCATCAAGGTCACCTGGTTCCTCCACAGCGCCGCCACCGTGTGAAAGAGCAGCAGAAGCGTCAGAGGACTGAGGAAGTGAAACCAGCTGAGCTCAGCATTCATGTGCAGCCTCCAGGGGGCGCTGCAGTCCACCGACACCAGAGACACCAGGCCAAACACACTGCAGAGCAAACCACCAATCATCAATTACCAAGGTGTGTGTTACCTGGTGAAGGTGTGTGTGTGTGTTACCTGATGAAGGTGTGTGTGTTACCTGGTGGAGGTGTGTGTGTGCGTGTTACCTGATGAAGGTGTGTGTGTGTGTTACCTGGTGAAGGTGTGTGTGTGTGTTACCTGGTGAAGGTGTGTGTGTGCGTGTTACCTGATGAAGGTGTGTGTGTGTGTTACCTGGTGAAGGTGTGTGTGTTACCTGGTGGAGGTGTGTGTGTGCGTGTTACCTGGTGAAGGTGTGTGTGTGTGTTACCTGGTGAAGGTGTGTGTGTGCGTGTTACCTGGTGAAGGTGTGTGTGTGTGTTACCTGGTGAAGGTGTGTGTGTGCGTGTTACCTGATGAAGGTGTGTGTGTGCGTGTTACCTGATGAAGGTGTGTGTGTGTGTTACCTGGTGAAGGTGTGTGTGTTACCTGGTGGAGGTGTGTGTGTTACCTGGTGGAGGTGTGGTTGGGAGGCCACGCCTCCTGTAGGGACGGCAGCTGGTAGCAGTAGAGGAGCAGGAAGTGGGAGGAGCAGTAGACCAGTGACATCACAGACACACACCTGAAGAGGAGGGGTGGGACCTGACCCGACCACGCCCACCAGGTGCACAACAACTGGAAACAGAGCAGGTAAGGGAGGGAGGAGAGGGAGGGGCATATGATACCTGGAGGGGGCGGGGCGGGGGGGGGGGGGGGGGGGGGTTCCATCAGTTCTGGATTCTATTGGATTCTATTGTTACCTGTGAGATTCTATTGGATTCTATTGTTACCTGTGAGACCCAGCAGAGCCGTCAGCAGAATTTTCCCTCCCGTCGTTGTCATGTGTCCAATCATCTGTCTGCTTTTACAAACCAGTGATTCGAGTTCAACCAGAATCCTGTTTCTGCTGCCGTCCTCCTCTTCTTCATCCTCTTCATCATCCTGTTCTTCATCCTCTTCTGCTACCCCCCCCCCTCCCAGCACAGAGTCCTCCTCAAACATTAGCTCTTCCTCCTGACGCTCCTCCTCTTCCTCCTGCTGAGACTGAAACAGGAAAAGAAGAGGTTTGGTTTTACTGGAGGTGTTTGGACACGTGTATCCACCTGTGGACATCTTGGTCCTGCATATGGACACACTGACGTCTGAGAGAGACAGTTATGAAGAGTGAGGAAGAGGAGGAGGAGGAGGTCTGGTTTCATGTTCACAAACAGACTCCGACAGAACCAATAATCAGCTGATTGAACTTGAAATGTAATCATTATACCCTGAGTGTGCGTGTGTGTTCGTGTGTGTGCGTGCGTGCGTCGGTGCGTGTGTGTGTGTGTGTGTGTAATGCAGTCACATAACGAGGTTACAGTTAATAAATATCTTACTGAGTTACACACTAATACAAAACAAACCTCGTTACGAAACAAGACGGGAAAACTTAATTAGGTTACACCTGCTTCATTAATGTGTGTGTGTGTGTGTTTGTGTGTGTGTGTGTGTGTGTGTGAGTGTGTGTGTGTGGGCGTGCGTGCGTTTGTGTGTGTGTGTGTGTGCGTGCGTGCGTGCGTGCGTGCGTGCGTGCGTGCGTGCGTACGTGCGTGCGTGTTACCTGTGTGTGTATGTTGGCGTTCAGTCTCACAATCAGCCTCCAGGTCAACAGACTGATGAACAACACGCCAACATCTGGAAACACCTGTCTCACTGCAGAGCCTGCATCACTTCCTGTCAGACTAAGAAAGAGAGAGAGTGATTGTGTTTGATTCAAAGACGTAATGTAATAACTGGTTTCTATTAAAATATCACACACGCACACACACACAGACTGAACACCGACCTTCTGGTAAGTTTACGACCCACTGTATCTCCTGACCCACAGGTCACATGTAATGAGTCCATGATGATGACTAAAGTAAGTGTGTGTGTGTGTGTGTGTGTGTGTGTGTAGGTGTTTCTAGAGACATGAAGTCCAGACAGAGAGACTACTGAACCTCCTACTGCTTAAACACACACACACACACACACACACACACACAGGACAAACACGTCTCCTCCAACATGTATGAAATTATACACTGATGTTTGACTTTTACAGGAGCTGAGTCAGCAACACACATACACACACATGTCTGAGTCTGGTTTTCTTTAATGTGTCAATAAAGTTTAACTGAGAACAGACAGAACAGTTGAGTTAGTGTGTGTGTGTGTGTGTGTGTGTGTGTGTGTGTGTGTGTGTGTGTGTGTGTGTTTGAGTGTCACTGTGTGACATGGCGTATGTCTTACCTCACCAGGCCAAGCTGACTGAGAGCTTTTTGCCATGATGTACCTGCAGGTGAGCAGACAGACAGGTGAGGAGTCAGACAGGTGAGGAGTCAGACAAGTGAGGAGTCAGACAGGTGAGGAGTCAGACAGGTGAGCAGACAGACAGGTGAGCAGGCGGAAAGGTGAGCAGACAGACAGGTGAGGAGTCAGACAGGTGAGGAGTCAGACAGGTGAGGAGGCAGACACACAGGTGAGCAGACAGAAAGGTGAGTAGACAGACAGGTGAGGAGTCAGACAGGTGAGGAGGCAGACACACAGGTGAGCAGACAGAAAGGTGAGTAGACAGACAGGTGAGGAGGCAGACACACAGGTGAGCAGACAGAAAGGTGAGTAGACAGACAGACAGGTGAGCAGACAGACAGGTGAGGGGGGGACAGACAGAAAGGTGAGCAGACAAACAGGTGAGCAGACAGACAGGTGATCAGGCAGACAGGTTCATCTCACAGTTGTAATCGGGCTGCAGCGTTGCTGTCGTCAGCTGGAAGAACGACTGCAGTAACAGGAAGAGGAAGCTGGACACACTCACGGCCATCACACAGCGACTCGTGTTACCTGAGAGACGGAGACTTTACTTTGAAAAACTCAGACAGGAAGTGATTTCTTCAGTGAGTCACCTGCAGGAGGAACACTGATAAAACTCTTATTTTGTTGAGTTTGTCTTTTTCTGCTGTTTTTTATCACAACGTTTCATTTCAGTTTAATTTGTATTAAACGATATGAAGAACGAGCAGCTGTGAGCATCCACCAGGGGGGGCTGATGAGGAGACGTGAACAAAAGAAGTTATAAAAGATATTTACACTTTAGTTTCTCATGTTTGAAACTTCTGTTTGTTTTTATTACCCCCCATCACATATCCTGAACCCGCCCCCCAAGGACGACCTCTCTATTCTCTGTGTTTCCTTCAGGAAACATGGACATCCTGTCATCCCCTGACTGTGTGTTACTGTGTGTGTTACTGTGTGTGTTACTGTGTGTTACTGTGTGTGTTACTGTGTGTGTTACTGTGTGTGTACTGGTCACAAACTGTATGTTCTATTCTCTCACTGACTCTAGATGTGACACTACTCAAAACATTCTTATTATTATCGTTATGATGATGAGAATTGTTATTATCATTATTATTATTACTATTATCAGTCGTAGTAGTATGTTGTTGTTATAATCAGTTCAGTCCCTGTTGTTGTGTGTTTGTAATGTTGTGTTCTTTTGTGTTGATACTTCAGAATTATTCCTCGTCGTTAGTGAGTCGTCCTCAAACCCGTCTACAATATCCTGTCACTAGTTTGTGTTCAGAGCTTTTTATAAACACAGTCTGTGGTGCAGAGTGAAGATAGAAAACTTTATGGTCATGGTTTATCTGCACTTTTATACTCAATGTTCTTTATCAAATTAAATTCTCTTAATTACTGTTCACATGTTCGGTTTACAGATCAGTACTGATTGGTATTTGTAGCCTACCTGTGGAGGAGGCCGGGTCAGGCAGCAGTGGCAGCAGCAGCAGCAGGATGACGTAGACCAGAGAGAATCCATTGTACCGCAACACACACGCTGAGAACACAATCATCAATACAACAATCAATACTACAATCAATACAACAATCAATACAACAATCAGTCAATCAATTAATACACCGTTCTAGAGGGAAGCTGACCGTTCTGAACTCATTGCTGTGGAGCTGTTTCCTGCCCCCCTCCCTCCCTCCCCTCACACTGACAACATCTGGCTCTGTGTGTGTGTGTGTGTGTGTGTGTGTGTGTGTGTGTGTGTGTGTGTGTGTGTGTGTGTGTGTGTGTGTGTGGTTAGCAGTGAGTCAACACACACACCTCCCCCTCTCTCTGGAATGTGAATCAGTTTAAAGGGAAATTCCACCTTAAAACTGAATCTGAGGCTGTGTTTAGACCTGGTATTAACATCTGTCCTGAGAGATCCGATCACATGTGGCCAGTGTTGAGTTCCTGTGTTCACACCTCGTTTTAAATATGTCCTGAATGGGTCGGATCTCACTTCCCCGCTCTACATGCAAATTAACCAATATGTCATTTGTTTTAGTTAAGACCAAACAATGTTGTTTTGAGTCAGTCTGAGTTTACAGATGTGTCCGATGTCACTGTGTGTGTGTGTGTGTGTGTGTGTGTGTGTGTGTGTGTGTGTGTGTGTGCGCGCGCGCGCCTCGGCAGGAGTCAGGAGACACTGAATGAATCTTGTGCAGTGAAGAAAGATTTCACCAACTTAAGAAAAGTAGCAGTCGTGATGTTTTGGTCACACAAACAAATGAGCTTTGGGCAACGATAAGAGAAACAATAGGTTCAGTTGGTAGTGAAACGGCAGCAGGTCAGAGGACGTCCTTCACATGTGTGAAGGTCAGAGGACGTCCTTCACATGTGTGAAGGTCAGAGGACGTCCTTCACATGTGCCCCAGGACACGTTCACACTGTTAACAGACTGTGGACCATGTGGTCTGGTGTGATCGGTTCTATATCTGATCTGAGTGCCTTCACACCTGAACTTAGAGCTGTCCACTTGTGATTGGA
>NC_047170.1:20287827-20325327 GCF_009819705.1 Hippoglossus hippoglossus | reverse complement strand
TGTGTGTGACTGTGTGTGCGTGTGTGTGACTGTGTGTATTTGTACGTGTGTGTGTGTGTGTGTGTGTGTGTGTGTGTGTGTGTGTGTGTTGCAGTGGGGTGTTTCCTGCTGCAGGACGACAAAGACTTGTCTCCTTATGTCTCTGATGTTCTGCACCACTTTATATTTATATATAAGTATTTACAGTAAACTGTGCTTATATACATTCATATATAAAAACATAGTCTACTGTGTATATATTAAATATGATAGTCATATTTAAATGTACAGACTGAGTTCTACTAAATAAAGAAAGAATTGGTTTTCTACAACAAAACAGAGAAGTGTAGTCAGAATATAAAGGATACATGTTAAGTACATGTAAAATAATACATATATAATGATATATAATATATTATATAATATATAAGTGAAGTGGATAATTTAATTATATTTTCATTAAACATGAGCTGATAAAAACAACAACATGATAAAAATATACACTTTCATGATGATGATGATGATGAAAGTGATGATGATGAAGGTGATGGTGGTGATGAAGGTGATTATGAAGTAGATGATGAAGATAAAGTAGATGATGAAGATAAAGTAGATGATGATGAAGGTGATGATGGTGATGAAGGTGATTATGAAGTAGATGATGAAGATAAAGTAGATGATGATGAAGGTGATGGTGGTGATGAAGGTGATTATGAAGTAGATGATGAAGGTAATGAAGTAGATGATGAAGATAAAGTAGATGATGATGAAGGTGATGATGGTGATGAAGTAGATAATGGTGATGATGATGATGAAGGTGATTATGAAGTAGATGATGATGAAGGTGATGATGGTGATGAAGATGATAAAGGTGATGGTGATGATGATGAAGGTGATTATGAAGTAGATATTGGTGAAGGGGATGAAGTAGATGATGAAGATAAAGTAGATGATGATGAAGGTGATGATGGTGATGAAGGTGATTATGAAGTAGATGATGAAGATAAAGTAGATGATGATGAAGGTGATTATGAAGTAGATGATGATGAAGGTGATGATGGTGATGAAGATGATAATGATGATAAAGGTGATGGTGATGATGATGAAGGTGATTATGAAGTAGATATTGGTGAAGGGGATGAAGTAGATGATGATGAAGATAAAGTAGATGATGATGAAGGTGATGATGGTGATGAAGGTGAAGATGAAGATGATTAAGCTTCTGCCTGACACCAGTTTATATCAGATTGTCTCTCAGTCCTAATCCCTCACTCTGATCACCGCCCCTCCTCCCGCACATTACCATGGCAACCCTTCACCTGACAGCTGGAGCTTGACAGATGTGAAGCAAACGTTTCTGCAGAAAAACTAAATCTGACCTTTCCCCCCAGCTCATGGTAACCATGTGGTCCCTTTTTCCAGTTGAATCGCCATGACGACAGAGCCAGGTGAGCCACAGGAGGCCCAGCCCAAAGAGGCAGAGTTCTTTCCTGAAGCCGCCTCCCACTCCACACCTAAACAAGTAAAAAACAAGGAATGACGGATCAGAGTAAATGATGAATGAACAGATGGTTAATTAGACAGGTGACATCACTTCCTGTTTCCTCAGGGGGCAGAGGGCGGGGCGACCCAGATCCAGACGGACGACTTGAGCATTCCCCTGTCGCCAAGCGGTCGCGTTGCTCGTTCTCCAGGTAGAAACACGCTGAGCTTCAGGACGATGCAGGCGAAGGTCACTCTGCTGGACGGCTCGCTGTTCACCTGCACTGTGGAGGTGAGACAGGTGGAGAGGGTGAGACAGGTAGAGAGAGGCGAGACAGGTGGAGAGAGGGGAGACAGGTAGAGAGGGTTAGACAGGTAGAGAGGGGTGAGACAGGTGGCGAGAGGGTAGAGTGATGGAGAGAGGGGAGACAGGTAGAGAGGGTTAGACAGGTAGAGAGGGGTGAGACAGGTGGCGAGAGGGTAGAGTGATGGAGAGAGGGGAGACAGGTAGAGAGGGTTAGACAGGTAGAGAGGGGTGAGACAGGTAGAGAGAGGCGAGACAGGTGTAGAGAGGGGAGACAGGTAGAGAGAGGTGAGACAGGTGGAGAGGGTGAGACAGGTAGAGAGAGGCGAGACAGGTGTAGAGAGGGGAGACAGGTGTAGAGAGGGGAGACAGGTAGAGAGAGGGGAGACAGGTGTAGAGAGGGGAGATAGGTGTAGAGAGGGGAGACAGGTAGAGAGAGGGGAGACAGGTAGAGAGAGGGGAGACAGGTGTAGAGAGGGGAGACAGGTAGAGAGAGGGGAGACAGGTAGAGAGAGGGGAGACAGGTAGAGAGAGGTGAGACAGGTAGAGAGGGGAGACAGGTAGAGAGAGGGGAGACAGGTAGAGAGAGGTGAGACAGGTAGAGAGGGGAGACAGGTAGAGAGAGGGGAGACAGGTAGAGAGAGGGGAGACAGGTAGAGAGAGGGGAGACAGGTAGAGAGAGGGGAGACAGGTAGAGAGAGGGGAGACAGGTAGAGAGAGGGGAGACAGGTAGAGAGAGGTGAGACAGGTAGAGAGAGGGGAGACAGGTAGAGAGAGGGGAGACAGGTGGAGAGAGGGGAGACAGGTAGAGAGAGGTGAGACAGGTGGAGAGAGGGGAGACAGGTAGAGAGAGGGGAGACAGGTGGAGAGGGGTGAGACAGGTGGAGAGAGGGGAGACAGGTAGAGAGGGGAGACAGGTAGAGAGAGGCGAGACAGGTGGAGAGAGGGGAGATAGGTAGAGAGAGGGGAGATAGGTAGAGAGAGGGGAGACAGGTAGAGAGAGGGGAGACAGGTAGAGAGAGGGGAGACAGGTAGAGAGAGGGGAGACAGGTAGAGAGGGGAGACAGGTAGAGAGAGGCGAGACAGGTGGAGAGAGGGGAGATAGGTAGAGAGAGGGGAGATAGGTAGAGAGAGGGGAGACAGGTAGAGAGAGGCGAGACAGGTGGAGAGAGGGGAGATAGGTAGAGAGAGGGGAGACAGGTAGAGAGAGGGGAGACAGGTAGAGAGAGGGGAGACAGGTAGAGAGAGGCGAGACAGGTGGAGAGAGGGGAGATAGGTAGAGAGAGGGGAGACAGGTAGAGAGAGGGGAGACAGGTAGAGAGAGGGGAGACAGGTAGAGAGAGGCGAGACAGGTGGAGAGAGGGGAGATAGGTAGAGAGAGGGGAGACAGGTAGAGAGAGGGGAGACAGGTAGAGAGAGGGGAGACAGGTAGAGAGGGGGGAGACAGGTAGAGAGGGGGGAGACAGGTGGAGAGAGGGGAGACAGGTAGAGAGAGGGGAGACAGGTAGAGAGAGGGGAGACAGGTGTAGAGAGGGGAGACAGGTAGAGAGAGGGGAGACAGGTAGAGAGAGGGGAGACAGGTGGAGAGAGGGGAGACAGGTAGAGAGAGGGGAGACAGGTGGAGAGGGGTGAGACAGGTGGAGAGAGGGGAGACAGGTAGAGAGAGGGGAGACAGGTAGAGAGAGGGGAGACAGGTGGAGAGGGGTGAGACAGGTAGAGAGAGGGGAGACAGAATGATGGAAACCATAGAAACAGTGCCACTAGTTAGAAGTGTTACTGTTAATTAGAGTTTACTTACACTTACATTAGCTTTGTGGTTTTCATCTGTTGTATTTGTATTAAAGTCGCAGTTAGTTAGTGTTGGTTAGTTTTACTACTGGTTAGTTGCCATTGGTGTTAACTAACTAACTAACCCTGTTTCTTGTCCTGGTTCAGAAAAGATCTCGTGGTTATCATCTGTTTGAGAAGATTTGTGAACACGTCAACTTGCTGGAGAGAGACTACTTCTGTCTGTCCTTCAGAGACGCAGACAACAACAAGGTCAGTCCACCTGTCTGTCTGTCTGTCTGTCCACCTGTCTGTCCACCTGTCTGTCTGTCTGTCTGTCTGTCCACCTGTCTGTCCACCTGTCTCTGTCTGTCTGTCTGTCCACCTGTCTCTGTCTGTCCACCTGTCTGTCCACGTGTCTCTTTGACATTTGACCTGTCTTGTAGAACTGGTTGGATCCAGCGAAAGAGATGAAGAAGCAGGTCAGAGGTGAGTTTGATTCTGATTGGTCAGTTGTGGACAGTGACTGTCTAAACTAGTTAACTAGTTCATGGGTACATATTTAACCAATGAAGGATTTAACTGGTCACCTGTGTAAACTGATGAACTAGTTACCTAGTTACCTGGTCACCTGTGTAGACTGATGAACTAGTTACCTGGTCACCTGTGTAAACTGATGAACTAGTTACCTAGTTACCTGGTCACCTGTGTAGACTGATGAACTAGTTACCTGGTCACCTGTGTAGACTGATGAACTAGTTAACTGGTCACCTGTGTAAACTGATGAACTAGTTACCTAGTTACCTGGTCACCTGTGTAAACTGATGAACTAGTTACCTAGTTACCTGGTCACCTGTGTAGACTGATGAACTAGCTAACTGGTCAACTGTGTAAACTGATGAACTAGTTACCTGGTCACCTGTGTAAACTGATGAACTAGTTACCTAGTTACCTGGTCACCTGTGTAGACTGATGAACTAGTTACCTGGTCACCTGTGTAGACTGATGAACTAGTTAACTGGTCAACTGTGTGAACTGATGAACTAGTTACCTGGTCACCTGTGTAGACTGATGAACTAGTTACCTGGTCACCTGTGTAGACTGATGAACTAGTTACCTAGTTACCTGGTCACCTGTGTAAACTGATGAACTAGCTAACTGGTCAACTGTGTAAACTGATGAACTAGTTACCTGGTCACCTGTGTAGACTGATGAACTAGTTACCTGGTCACCTGTGTAGACTGATGAACTAGTTACCTAGTTACCTGGTCACCTGTGTAGACTGATGAACTAGTTACCTGGTCACCTGTGTAGACTGATGAACTAGTTACCTAGTTACCTGGTCACCTGTGTGAACTGCTTCCCTGCGTCTCGTCTCTCAGGTGTTCCCTGGAACTTCTCCTTTAATGTGAAATTTTACCCTCCTGACCCCGCCCAGCTGTCTGAGGACATCACCAGGTAGGTTCACTAACCTGTCAATCAAACACTCACCGGTCCATCATCTCACCTGCTGTGGGCTGGGTTAGGGTGATGACTTCCTGTCTGTCTGCAGGTACTTCCTGTGTCTCCAGCTCAGACAGGACATCGTCTCTGGTCGTCTTCCTTGTTCGTTTGCGACTCACACTGTTCTTGGTTCCTACACCGTCCAATCAGAGCTCGGAGATTACGACCCCGGTACTGACCACCAGTCTATCTGATCTCTCTGTCTGTCTGTCTGTCTGTCTGTCTGTCTGTCTGTCTCTGACCTGTCTGTCTCTCTGACCTGTCTGTCTCTCTGACCTGTCTGTCTCTCTGTAGATGACTGTGGATCTAACTACGTCAGTGAACTTTGTTTTGCTCCAAATCAAACTAAAGAAATGGAAGAAAAGATCATTGAGCTGCACAAAACTCTCAGGTCCCACAAATATTCATTTATAAATATGAACATGAACCAGTTGATTCCAGTGTTTGTTATTTTAAATATCTGGATATTTGATTTTTAACATGAATATTAAAATGAAGTATTAAACCCAGTGTTTGTTTTTAGAGGGATGACACCAGCTGAAGCTGAAATGAACTTCGTGGAAAACGTCAAGAAACTTTCAATGTACGGAGTTGACCTTCATCACGCGAGGGTACAACACACACACACACACACACACACACACACACACACACACACACACACGCCCACACACACACACACACACACACACACACACACACACACACACACACACACACACACACACACACACGCCCACACACACAGCTGTAGTCACTGTGGTCATCGCTCATTGTTGATGGACGCTTGTTTCTGTTGCGACGTGCTGACTCATCCGTAAACCAACACACTGTTTTGAAGTCCAAGTATCACACACCAACTCAGTGATGAGAAGTTCAGGTGACTATGTAAACCAGTGATTTGAGTGAAGCCACTCATGTGTCACCGAGGCAGGAAAAGACAGTGAATTGTGTTAATTAATGGGGACAGATGTTGAGGAAATGGAATGTAATAAGTGAATTAACACACAACAATGACATATTTGCTATAATTTTTTTATTTCAGAAACTTTAATGTACGTAAACAAATAACAGTTTGACTGACTGAAAAATGACATGTCAGTTTTTACCTTTTAAGATTTTAATGTTTCTCAGTATTATTTGTTGCTGCAGGTTTAAATATATTTAAATAATTTCCGTTATTTAATGTGTCTTTAAATGAACATGTAGAATGAAACAGAGTCTGAGCTGCTGATGTTCTGCTCAACAATCTGATGATACATGACCCATTTCCTGTCTACAATCAATTAGTGTGTGTGTGTGTGTGTGTGTGTGTGTGTGTGTGTGTGTGTGTGTGTGTGTGTGTGTGTGTGTGTGTGTGTGTGTGTGTGTGTGTGTGTGTGTGGTGAGTAGTGATTTTTCCATCATGGTTATCATTGATTGAATTTCGGCATAACAGTATCAATTCTGCAGAATAAACTGGTTCAGAATCAGATCAGCAACAGATCTGACAAACCTGGTCACACTGATCACGGATCTGATCAATAACTGTGTCACAATGAAGGATTTAAAATTCACTACAAGTTTAAACAGAGTCGTTTAATTAAACCTGTTTGTGGTTGAGGACTCGTTAGCATTAGCATTAGCCTTAATGCTAATCACTGTGAGAGGTTCAAAACACAAAAGAAGAAGAAACAGTTAAAATTGTATTTAGATCAGATGTTCTTGTTCTTTTCTTCTACTTTGTCTCTCTACCTGTCTGTCTGAATCAGATGGTAGGAAGCTGTTTTGTTTGCGTGTCTCCAGCTCAGTTGGAGGTAAGACTGTGTGTGTGTGTGTGTGTGTGTGTGTGTGTGTGTGTGTGTGTGTGTGTGTGTGTGTGTGTGTGTGTGTGTGATCACTTGTTGTTTCCTGTTTCTATAGAAACAAACATCATATTTACGTCACCATCAACTCTCTCAGCTGTTCCTATATTCCTCACAATTCATGTCTCTGTGTGTGTGTGTGTGTGTGTGTGTGTGTGTGTGTGTGTGTGTAGGACTCGGAGGGCGTGGCCATCATGCTGGGCGTGTGCAGTAGCGGCCTGCTCGTCTACAGAGACCGACTGAGGATCAACAGATTCTCGTGGCCGAAGATTCTGAAGATTTCTTACAAAAGAAACAACTTTTACATTAAGATCCGACCTGGAGAGGTGAGAGTCACGTCAACACCACAGAAGAAGAGTCTGCGAATGATGTCATCAACGTCTGAGAGTCATGTGACTGTGGAAAACAAACCTTAGAAGTCACATGACTCTGAAACTAGTTGATTTACTTAATCCTTTGTCTTTGACTCTTTGTCTTTATGACTCTGACTCTTTGAGTCTTTTTCGATGACTCTGTGTATTTGACTCTGACTCTTTGTCTCTGATTCTTCTCTGACTCTATGACTCATGACTCTGTGTCTCTGTGTCTCTGTGTCTCTGTGTCTCCAGTTTGACCAGTTTGAGTCCACGATTGGTTTTAAGCTTTTTAACCACAGAGCAGCAAAGAGACTGTGGAAAGTCTGTGTGGAGCATCACTCCTTCTTCAGGTCAGTTGTGGTGCGTTTCAGGTCACGTTGTAACATGTGGTGCGTTTAAGGTCATGTTGGGATCGGACTCTCTCTCCCTCTCTCTCAGGTTGGTGTCTCCAGAGGAACCTCCTAAGAAATTTCTGTCTCTGGGTTCAAAGTTTCGTTACAGTGGTCGGACTCAGATTCAGAGTCGCAGAGCCAGCGCTCAGATCTCCAGACCTGCACCGAATTTCCCACGATGTGTCAGCAAGAGGAACTTGTTGAGCCGCAGCCTGGACGGAGGTACTAATCATTCTACTCATGGTTCCAGGAAGAGGTGCTTCTCTGAAGAACTCATCTGAGTAAAAGTACTGAAGGACCTTGGTGTTACTACTGGTCTCTGTGGTAGAAGTACTGGTCCCAGTGATCTTAATTCTGCTCTTGGTAGTTGTAGTTTTAAGCCCAGCTGTAGTTCTAGTCCCGGTGGTAATAGTACTAGGTCCAGCTGTAGTAGTATCAGCAGTAATGGCTGTAGTAGTAGTAGTAGTAAGTAACCCTAACAGTAGTACTGGAAGTGTTCCAGTATTTGGGGATTATCAGGTAAACTGGTCCAGTTCTTTGTTCCTGTTTTTACTCGACAGTGACCTGAGTTCTTGATAATCCTCAGGCTCGAGGACCACGCCCACACCCTCTCTGATTGGCTCTCCAGCCATCACAGCTTTCCCCAAAGCCAACGGTGGTACACACACAGGTAGAGCTCGTTAACGCTGTTGGCTGAAGTCATACCGCAGTACTGCTCTGTGATTGGTCATAGCTCGGAATGCTTGTCTTCATTCAGCTTGTTGAGGAAGCTGCTTGCTGCATTCTGATTGGCTGAAAGACTCTGCTTCACTGAGATACTCATGGAATCAGTTGTTCTTTTCTGTCCAATCAGCTCTCAGCTCTGTTTCTGCTGATGTCATCACGTGTCATTGAACACGTGATCAGACAGAATGAAACCTCACAGTTTGTTTCTTCTACCCGGGGACACCTGTCCCTAAAACAAACCATTGGGCGGGGCTAACGTATGGGATGGGGCGGGGCTTGAGTCAAAAAACCTGTTGATTCCACAGGTTCATACGATTGTTTTCTTGCTTTTAATAATTTTTTTATGATTTTCTTCCTCTGTACATTTCAGTTGTGAATGACTCTGACAAACATTTAGCTGGTGGACTCTGACCTCTACAGGAGGGGGGTGTGATTGCACAGGGTTACTCTCTGAAGGTTAGCATTATTAGCATGACTTTAAACCATGCTAGCTTTGTGTTTGTAGTGATGTGTAGCTGCTACTGAACGTATCAACTCTTTCTGATCCATATGTTCGTCTATGATCCAGATCCAGTCAGAAACGGCAGCTGACTGCACTGTTAGCTTTGTTAGCTTTGTTAGCATTGATGGCTTTGTTAGCATTGATAGCTTTATTAGCATTGTGAGCCTGTGCACTGCCTTAGCTGAAAGCAGGGTATTGATTTCACCTGTGTGTGTGTGTGTGTGTTAGCTGATCACATGGGTTGTAGATGGACACAGTATGTATCTACAGTATACAATTCGAATTTGTGTGTGTGTATATTTATTGTATATATAGTAATAATATAGAGAGTGTATGTATATACAGGAATTATGTGTACATGTGAATCCATAGTGAATATATCATTTTATATATAGTGTATTACTATATATACACAGGGTTTTGTAAAATATTACTGAATATATATATATATATATATATATATATATATATATAGTAGCCTAAATATAGGGGCGTGAAGGGTTTGTCTCATCTTTTCGTGAACTTTGCTAACATTTAATTTGAATACTTTTGTTAGCATTAACAGGTTTCTTAGCTTAGTTAGCATTGTTAGATGAGTTATTATTATGAATTTTGTTAGCATTGTTAGCATTGTTAGCATTGCTTGTGTGGACCAGTGTGATGTAGAGTCATAACGGTCACAGTCTTGCACCTCTGAATGCTGATTGGCTGACTAGCCCACACTTCTGTGCATGTATCCTGAGCTCTCATTGGCTGAGTATGCCGTTGCTGTGGCAACGAGCTTCGAGTCATGCTTCACTGTTAATGAACATGAGGATTGATTGGCTGAGTTGTCACTGTGGTTACCGCGGCTGATGGTGTGTGTGTGTGTGTGTGTGTGTGTGTGTGTGTGTGTGTGTGTGTGTGTGTGTGTGTGTGTGTGTGTGTGTGTGTGTGTGTGTGTGTGTGTGTGTGTGTGTGTGTGTGTGTGTGTAGATATGGGTACAGGATTGTATGCAGCATCTAAATCCATAGCTGTCAGTGACCTCATCACCATGGTAACACCTGAGAGGAGGACAGAGGAGAGGGAGGTGGAGCAAGGTAAACAAACAACCAATCAGAGGAGACATAATAAATCAGCTGATTGGTGCTGTGAGATAACGTCCTGTCTGTCTCTCGTAGAAGACGAGGTGCTCGTGGTGGAGGAGGTGGTGCAAGACATGATGGAGGAAGAGGAGGAGACAAGAGCGACGGACATTTCTCCTCCTACTCCTCACAAACAGGAAACCAAGGTAACAAACACCTGACTCTCACCTGTCTCACCTGTCACACCTGTCTCACCTGTCTCACCTGTCTCACCTGTCACACCTGTCTCACCTGTCACACCTGTCGAGCAGGTTAATGAGTCTCACCTGTCTCACCTGTCACACCTGTCTCACCTGTCACACCTGTCTCACCTGTCACACCTGTCTCACCTGTCACACCTGTCTCACCTGTCACACCTGTCGAGCAGGTTAATGAGTCTCACCTGTCTCACCTGTCACACCTGTCTCACCTGTCTCACCTGTGGAGCAGGTTAATGAGTCTCACCTGTCTCACCTGTCTTGTTTGTGTTCAGACGGAGTTGACTGACACTATGGACGGAGACCTGACGGCCACTGAGGTAAATGTTCCCACTAAGAGACAGACAGTTTTAAACTGTGGGGATGACACTAACCTGTCTACCTGTCTATCTGCCTGTCTGTCTCTCTGATAGTCTGATCAGGATGAAGATTTGAAAACTCAGGTAAATACAACTTTTAACTCTAGATTTTTTAATTATCTGCTTGTTGTTACATTGTTCACCTTTCCCCCCCTCTGCTCTCCCCATGTCCCCCTGTGCCCTCACCTTTCCCCCCCTCTGTTCTCCCCCTGTCCCCCTGTCCCCTCACCTTCCCCCCCTCTGTTCTCCCCATGTCCCCCCTGTCCCCTCACCTTTCCCCCCTCTGTTCTCCCCCTGTCCCCCTGTCCCCTCACCTTCCCCCCCTCTATTCTCCCCATGTCCCCTCACCTTTCCCCCCTCTGTTCTCCCCCTGTCCCCCTGTCCCCTCACCTTCCCCCCCTCTGTTCTCCCCATGTCCCCTCACCTTTCCCCCCTCTGTTCTCCCCCTGTCCCCCCTGTCCCCTCACCCCCCCCCCCCCTCTGTTCTCCCCCTGTCCCCCCTGTCCCCTCACCTTCCCCCCCTCTGTTCTCCCCATGTCCCCTCACCTGTCCTCCCCTCTGTCCCCCCCTTTCCCCTCACCTGTTCTCCCCATGTCCCCTCGCCTGTCCTCCCCTCTGTTCTCCCCCCTGTCTTCTCACCCGTGCTCCTACCTGTGTGTCCTCAGGAGACATTGAGTCCTGAAGATGTCCAGAAACCTCAGAGCACCATCAGCGCGCTCAGGCGCTCCTTCTTAGAGGGAGGGGGAGCCGGGGGGGTGACTGAGTGGGAGAGACGTCTCGCTGCGTCGCCGCTCCGAAGAATCGACGACGCTCCGATGATCGAACCCCTGGAGCCAGACGAGGTGAGAGCGGAGACACAGAGGAAATAAAACATAAACAAACTGTCTGTCTGTCTGAAACTGTCTGTCTGTCTCTTAGCCCCTCCCACTGGACAGCAGCTCCTCAGAGGTAGGTCGACTGAGCTGTCAATCACTAACTTTATCTTTTTAGAGCTTTAATACGACATAAAATGATTTTTTTCTTCACAAGTTTGTTTCATACTAGACCCTGATTGGCTCCTGACTAGTTATGATGTCATAAGTCCTGCAGGTCCGTCTAGGTGTTCAGTGACTGACACGGTGATGTCATACAGGTTCGGTCACATGGTGGCTGCGTTCCAAAAGTCAAACTTTCTCAGGAACCTTCTTAACTGAGTGAAATGACCTGAAGTGTTTCAGCAGCCGCTATAATAATAATTCTCTAAATGAAATGGAAAGGAGCTTCGCTGCTTCCTAACTTATCTCCTTATCTCCTCCTTCCTCAGGAGGAAGCTCCACTGTGTAAGATTTAGGTGAAAGGATCTATTGACAGAAATTTAATATAAAATAATCCGAGTGATGTTTTTTATAGATGTTCTTTAAATTATACAAATTGTTGTTTTATTTACTCTAGAATGGGCCTTTATATTTACATCGGGGGGGGGGGGGTCCTCTTTATCGAGGCCGCCATGTTTCTTGTAGTAGCCCAGACTGGACAAACTGAAGCTACCACAGGTTCTCTTTCATGTTTGGAAGGGGGGGGGGGGGGGTGAGGGGTGTTCAGCTGCAACATGACACTTCACCACTAGATGTCACTAAATTCTACACACTGCAACTTAAAAAACAGAAAACTTTATTAGAACTGTCAGAGTACCGTAAATTTTGTGCGTATTTTCCGTTATAAATAAAGTGTTTTTTTTAAAACAGAGTGTAAGTGGAGGCAGATTTTCTCCGCACAGTGGTCTCCTTTCCTAACTCCTTTCCTAACTCCTTATGGCTTCTCCTTCACGTCTTTTCTTGACCCTGTGATGTATTCCATCGAGGTCAAGGAATAGGGGTTAGGAAAGGAGATTATCAGACTTGACGAACGCAGCCCACGTTTCCATTCAACAAGTTACCCAGAAGTCTGTTCTGTAAAAGGATGTGATGTCACTGAACAGTTTACTGGAAACGTAACGTAACCGTATCTTTGCTGATGTCACTGTCATTGGTTAATTAGTTTGTGTATGTTTGACGTTGCTCACCTGTGCGCTCCAGGAGGGCGGGGTCATAACAAACCAACAATCCCCTCAGCCAATCAAAGAGAAGAGTTACACTGTGGGGCGGAGCTACGACACCACCTCGGGCAGGACTGTCACCATGACATCTAAGGATAATAGCTCTGATGTTGCCATGACACCGAGCATTGAGATGGACAGGCACGTCCGAGTCATTCCACTTTCCACTGCTGATGATGTCATCACAGGGGGGTCGCTGACGACCATTTGTGAGGTGAAGACGCCGATCTCACCGTCGGAGTCCCTGTCCACCGTCTGTGCCGTCATTAGTGAGACTGGAGGAAGTGGGGTCAGAGCGCTGGACCCCCGAGGGGCTGTAGGCTTGGAGATGACCCCCCTCCTCCATCCCAAATCACCTGTGGGCGAGCTGAACCTAAGTCCTGCCACCAGCAGGAAGTCTCCCTCCACGGCCAGAGTGGTACGCTAATTGGCTGGTTGGTGATTGTCATGGAAACAAGCATGAGGATTAAACACCGTGTCCTCGCAGCGACACGTTAACCATGCTGGTGCGTGTCTGTTCAAACTTAACACCTCAGCTCCGTGAAACTGCAGGAGCCCGACGACCGGGTCACGTTAATAACATGGATCGTTTTTTAGAACCAGAATCTGTAATTGAGTCCAGCAGGGGGCAGTGTGGAGCTGCAGTGAGTCCAGCAGGGGGCAGTGTGGAGCTGCAGTGAGTCCAGCAGGGGGCAGTGTGGAGCTGCAGTGAGTCCAGCAGGGGGCAGTGTGGAGCTGCAGTGAGTCCAGCAGGGGGCAGTGTGGAGCTGCAGTGAGTCCAGCAGGGGGCAGTCAGCAGGGGGCAGTATGGAGCTGTATTGAGTCCAGCAGGGGGCAGTCAGCAGGGGGCAGTGTGGAGCTGCAGTGAGTCCAGCAGGGGGCAGTGTGGAGCTGTATTGAGTCCAGCAGGGGGCAGTCAGCAGGGGGCAGTATGGAGCTGTATTGAGTCCAGCAGGGGGCAGTCAGCAGGGGGCAGTATGGAGCTGTATTGAGTCCAGCAGGGGGCAGTATGGAGCTGTATTGAGTCCAGCAGGGGGCAGTATGGAGCTGTAGTGAGTCCAGCAGGGGGCAGTATGGAGCTGTATTGAGTCCAGCAGGGGGCAGTATGGAGCTGTATTGAGTCCAGCAGGGGGCAGTGTGGAGCTGTATTGAGTCCAGCAGGGGGCAGTGTGGAGCTGTATTGAGTCCAGCAGGGGGCAGTATGGAGCTGTATTGAGTCCAGCAGGGGGCAGTGTGGAGCTGTATTGAGTCCAGCAGGGGGCAGTGTGGAGCTGCAGTGAGTCCAGCAGGGGGCAGTATGGAGCTGTATTGAGTCCAGCAGGGGGCAGTATGGAGCTGCAGTGAGTCCAGCAGGGGGCAGTCAGCAGGGGGCAGTATGGAGCTGTATTGAGTCCAGCAGGGGGCAGTGTGGAGCTGTATTGAGTCCAGCAGGGGGCAGTGTGGAGCTGCAGTGAGTCCAGCAGGGGGCAGTATGGAGCTGTATTGAGTCCAGCAGGGGGCAGTGTGGAGCTGTATTGAGTCCAGCAGGGGGCAGTGTGGAGCTGCAGTGAGTCCAGCAGGGGGCAGTATGGAGCTGTATTGAGTCCAGCAGGGGGCAGTATGGAGCTGTATTGAGTCCAGCAGGGGGCAGTATGGAGCTGTATTGAGTCCAGCAGGGGGCAGTGTGGAGCTGTATTGAGTCCAGCAGGGGGCAGTGTGGAGCTGTATTGAGTCCAGCAGGGGGCAGTGTGGAGCTGCAGTGAGTCCAGCAGGGGGCAGTGTGGAGCTGTATTGAGTCCAGCAGGGGGCAGTGTGGAGCTGCAGTGAGTCCAGCAGGGGGCAGTGTGGAGCTGTATTGAGTCCAGCAGGGGGCAGTGTGGAGCTGCAGTGAGTCCAGCAGGGGGCAGTGTGGAGCTGCAGTGAGTCCAGCAGGGGGCAGTCAGCAGGGGGCAGTATGGAGCTGTATTGAGTCCAGCAGGGGGCAGTGTGGAGCTGCAGTGAGTCCAGCAGGGGGCAGTATGGAGCTGTATTGAGTCAGCAGGGGGCAGTATGGAGCTGTATTGAGTCCAGCAGGGGGCAGTGTGGAGCTGCAGTGAGTCCAGCAGGGGGCAGTGTTGAGCTGCAGTGAGTCCAGCAGGGGGCAGTATGGAGCTGTATTGAGTCCAGCAGGGGGCAGTATGGAGCTGTATTGAGTCCAGCAGGGGGCAGTGTGGAGCTGCAGTGAGTCCAGCAGGGGGCAGTGTGGAGCTGCAGTGAGTCCAGCAGGGGGCAGTGTGGAGCTGTATTGAGTCCAGCAGGGGGCAGTGTGGAGCTGCAGTGAGTCCAGCAGGGGGCAGTGTGGAGCTGCAGTGAGTCCAGCAGGGGGCAGTCAGCAGGGGGCAGTATGGAGCTGTATTGAGTCCAGCAGGGGGCAGTGTGGAGCTGCAGTGAGTCCAGCAGGGGGCAGTGTGGAGCTGCAGTGAGTCCAGCAGGGGGCAGTGTGGAGCTGCAGTGAGTCCAGCAGGGGGCAGTGTGGAGCTGCAGTGTTCAGTTTAAACTCTCTGCTTCCTCCTTCACTTCCTTCAGACATCATTTTGTTTCTTCTTTGATCACAATGGTGGACACTTAACAGCTGATTTGTGATTTATATTTTTTTACCCAGAATTCTGGTGGTTTTTGATTTGTGCCCGGGGCCTATTTCTGTTCTTAACAGTCTTTACTTCCTGTCACTGGACCCTTCATTTGATTGGTTACTTGTTTTTTTCTCCTCATTTGAACCAAGATTTTTTTGGCAACCTCTGTTTCAGTTTATTTATAATATAATAATATAAAATATGATATGATATGATATTATCAACTAACTAATAATAAATCTACGCCTGCCCCCTCCCTGCATGGCTACATGTCCTAGTTTTTATTTTAGTCACTAATGACTGAAAAATCAAACGTCCAAAGATGATTCTTAACCTGAGTTTGTTTCTTTGTGTGTGTGTGTGTGTGTGTGTGTGTGTGTGTGTGTGTGTGTGTGTGTGTGTGTGTGTGTGTGTGTGTGTGTGTGTGTGTGTGTGTGTGCAGCCTATACCTACATTTGATGAAATGTCTCCTGAACTAAATGCTCTGCTGAAGGCGGCCAGAGATCAAGAAACCTTTAGAGAACACAACCTGCTGAAGGTAGCTGTCTGTCTCCCTGTCTCTCTCTGTCTCTCTTTCTGTCTCCCTGTCCCTCTGTCTCCCTGTCTCTCTGTCCCTCTGTCTCTCTGTTTCTCTGTCCCTCTGTCGCTCTCTGTCTCCCAGTCTTCCTCTCTCTCTGTCTCTCTTTCTGTCTCTCTGTCCCTCTGTCTCTCTGTTTCTCTGTCCCTCTGTCTCTCTCTGTCTCCCAGTCTCCCTCTCTCTCTCTCTCTCTCTCTCTCTCTCTCTGTCTCTCTTTCTGTCTCCCTGTCCCTCTGTCTCCCTGTCTCTCTGTCCCTCTGTCTCTCTGTCTCTCTGTTCCTCTGTCCCTCTGTGTCTCCCAGTCTCCCTCTCTCTCTCTTTCTGTCTCTCTGTCCCTCTGTCTCTCTCTGTCTCCCAGTCTCCCCCTCTCTCTCTCTGTCTCTCTTTCTGTCTCTCTGTCTCTCTGTTCCTCTGTCCCTCTGTCTCTCTCTGTCTCCCAGTCTCCCTCTCTCTCTCTTTCTGTCTCTCTGTTCCTCTGTCCCTCTGTCGCTCTCTGTCTCCCAGTCTTCCTCTCTCTCTGTTTCTCTTTCTGTCTCTCTGTTCCTCTGTCCCTCTGTCGCTCTCTGTCTCCCAGTCTTCCTCTCTCTCTCTCTGTCTCCCAGTCTCCCTCTCTCTCTCTCTCTCTTTCTGTCTCTCTGTCCCTCTGTCTCTCTGTTCCTCTGTCCCTCTGTCTCTCTCTGTCTCCCAGTCTCCCTCTCTCTCTCTCTGTCTCTCTTTCTCTCTCTGTCTCCCTGTCCCTCTGTGTCCCTTTCTCTCTGTGTCCCTTTCTCTTTCTGTCTCCCTGTCCCTCTGTGTCCCTTTCTCTCTGTGTCCCTTTCTCTCTCTGTCTCCCTGTCCCTCTGTGTCCCTTTCTCTCTCTCTCTCTCCTTCTGTCCCTCTGTGTCTCTGTCCCTCTGTCTCCCTGTGTGATCAGGGTTATCGATCTGAATGTCTTTGTGTTTCAGACGTCGGAGAAAGTGGAGACACTCCTCTTGATGACACAATCACATGACCAGGACCAGCCATTGGTGGACCAGGTAGCAATAGGAAGTGTTGTAGGCCCGCCCCCTAGTAACCCTCCGCCCCCTCCCCAGGAGGCTGATGTCATGCATACTAATGATGTCATAGAGGGATGGGCCAGTGATGATGACAATGCTAACCGGGCTAAAAGTCCCGTAGATAAGCCTGATGAGTATTTCAGCGATGATGAGCCTAGTAGCCAAATTAGCGATGAAGATGCTAGCGAGGCTAGCGAAGATACTATCAGTGTGTTAGCGCAGGCAGCAGTAGAGGAGGCTATGGAGGCTGCTGTCATACAGGCTCAGAGCCTAGATGCTAGCAATGCTAATCAGGATAGCATGAATGCTAACTTAAAGGCTAACCCTAACCCTAACCCTAACCCTAACCCTGCTCTGCTGAAGGCGGCCAGAGATCAAGAAACCTTTAGAGAACACAACCTGCTGAAGGTAGCTGTCTGTCTCCCTGTCTCTCTCTGTCTCTCTTTCTGTCTCCCTGTCCCTCTGTCTCCCTGTCTCTCTGTCCCTCTGTCTCTCTGTTTCTCTGTCCCTCTGTCGCTCTCTGTCTCCCAGTCTTCCTCTCTCTCTGTCTCTCTTTCTGTCTCTCTGTCCCTCTGTCTCTCTGTTTCTCTGTCCCTCTGTCTCTCTCTGTCTCCCAGTCTCCCTCTCTCTCTCTCTCTCTCTCTCTCTCTCTCTGTCTCTCTTTCTGTCTCCCTGTCCCTCTGTCTCCCTGTCTCTCTGTCCCTCTGTCTCTCTGTCTCTCTGTTCCTCTGTCCCTCTGTGTCTCCCAGTCTCCCTCTCTCTCTCTTTCTGTCTCTCTGTCCCTCTGTCTCTCTCTGTCTCCCAGTCTCCCCCTCTCTCTCTCTGTCTCTCTTTCTGTCTCTCTGTCTCTCTGTTCCTCTGTCCCTCTGTCTCTCTCTGTCTCCCAGTCTCCCTCTCTCTCTCTTTCTGTCTCTCTGTCCCTCTGTCTCTCTGTTCCTCTGTCCCTCTGTCGCTCTCTGTCTCCCAGTCTTCCTCTCTCTCTGTTTCTCTTTCTGTCTCTCTGTTCCTCTGTCCCTCTGTCGCTCTCTGTCTCCCAGTCTTCCTCTCTCTCTCTCTGTCTCCCAGTCTCCCTCTCTCTCTCTCTCTCTTTCTGTCTCTCTGTCCCTCTGTCTCTCTGTTCCTCTGTCCCTCTGTCTCTCTCTGTCTCCCAGTCTCCCTCTCTCTCTCTCTGTCTCTCTTTCTCTCTCTGTCTCCCTGTCCCTCTGTGTCCCTTTCTCTCTGTGTCCCTTTCTCTTTCTGTCTCCCTGTCCCTCTGTGTCCCTTTCTCTCTGTGTCCCTTTCTCTCTCTGTCTCCCTGTCCCTCTGTGTCCCTTTCTCTCTCTCTCTCTCCTTCTGTCCCTCTGTGTCTCTGTCCCTCTGTCTCCCTGTGTGATCAGGGTTATCGATCTGAATGTCTTTGTGTTTCAGACGTCGGAGAAAGTGGAGACACTCCTCTTGATGACACAATCACATGACCAGGACCAGCCATTGGTGGACCAGGTAGCAATAGGAAGTGTTGTAGGCCCGCCCCCTAGTAACCCTCCGCCCCCTCCCCAGGAGGCTGATGTCATGCATACTAATGATGTCATAGAGGGATGGGCCAGTGATGATGACAATGCTAACCGGGCTAAAAGTCCCGTAGATAAGCCTGATGAGTATTTCAGCGATGATGAGCCTAGTAGCCAAATTAGCGATGAAGATGCTAGCGAGGCTAGCGAAGATACTATCAGTGTGTTAGCGCAGGCAGCAGTAGAGGAGGCTATGGAGGCTGCTGTCATACAGGCTCAGAGCCTAGATGCTAGCAATGCTAATCAGGATAGCATGAATGCTAACTTAAAGGCTAGCTACGGCGAGCAGGAGATAAGTAGTACGGAGGTGAACAACAGCCCTGAGACCAGACCTTGGGCTCGACCTGCTGGGGGATTGTCTCAACGTTACCATAGCAACGAAGACTCTGACAACTCTGAAGACGACAAAGCCGAGTGGAGGTTCAGTGAAAACCCCCCTCCACTCTCTTTACTCCGCCCAACTCCACGGCCCAATCAGATGCAGCCGTCCCACCATAGTGACGATGATGAGGAAGAACCTAAACCTCTGCAGGAGGTAACACCTGAGACCAGTGACCCCCCCCCCCTCAGATGCCTCCCCCAGTAGAAGCTGTGACCCCACCCCTCTGACCTCTCATCCATTAAACCAGTGACCCCGCCCCCCCTCAGATGCCTCTCCCACTAGAAGCTGTGACCCCACCCCTCTGACCTCTCAGCCATTAAACCAGTGACCCCGCCCCTCAGATGCCTCCCCCACTAGAAGCTGTGACCCCACCCCTCTGACCTCTCATCCATTAAACCAGTGACCCCGCCCCCCCCCAGATTCCTCTCCCAGTAGAAGCTGTGACCCCGCCCCTCGGGTTCATCCCCCAATTTTCCTGCCGGCAGATTGTTGTTAAATCATTAAATTGTTGAGATTAAAGAAAACATGAGAATCACAAACTTTATTCTGAAGAGATTTTCATCAACAAACATCAGAAGTGAGGCATAAACAAAAGAAATATTTCATATAGTCTTTGAATATGTATAAAAATATGTTTCATGTTTTATAAATATATGTATGTATATACTTTATAATGTGTTATATGTTTGACATGTCTGAAAATTTCAGGAGATCCCAGTAATGAGGAAGACTCTCACGTATGAAGCTCCAGGGGTGAGTACAATCTAAGTTTATCTTTAATAATAATAATAATAATTATTATTATAATTACAATTTCTTATCTATAAAATAAAACATGGAATAAGTGATTGAATTGATTTTGTTAATACATTTTATAAAAACGACTTGAACACAAACTAACACAAACTAAAAACAATCAAATCTAAATAGTTTGTGGAAACCCCAGCGAACTTCAGAGTATTGATTATTATTGACTGATCTTAATGTTCTGTCTCAGAGCCGAGTGGAGTCTGATCTTCCTGCAGGACGAATTCTGAGCTCGCAGACGTTCACCGCAGAGACGTCTCACACCAGCACCACCACACACATCACCAAGGTAACACGTCACCACGGTAACACACACATCACCAAGGTAACACGTCACCACGGTAACACACACATCACCAAGGTAACACGTCACCACGGTAACACACACATCACCAAGGTAACACGTCACCACGGTAACACACACATCACAGAAAGATGAGAAAATGAGAAGAACCATTTTCTCTTTTTTTCTCTTCAGACAGTAAAAGGAGGAATTTCAGAAACAAGAATCGAGAAAAGAATCGTTATTTCTGGAGACACAGAAATCGACCCCGACGAGGTAACGTTCTAAATGATGCTGAGCTTCAGTCTGAACTCCACTGATCTTCTTTCAGGAGCACTTTGATCCATCGAGGATTTTAAATCAGTTGCTTTATGTCGGATCAGAAATCAGGTCTGTGATTATGTTTTAATATTTCTGCAGCTTTATTTAATTTGTGGTGTAACTGTGGTGTTGAGAGTAAAAAACTGACATCATCCTGTTTTATTTTTAGAAAACTGTGGTTCTTATTGTTTTAAAATTATTTAATGATTTAAAAGATCAATAAAAAAAAACATCTTTAATTGCCAGTTCAGCCAATCACAACAAATCCAAGATCTGGATTAACAAACTCAAACCTTGAACCATTAAATAGCTGGATCTTAATCCGGACCTGAACCTGGACCAGGTCTCACCCTCATGTCTTTCCTGAAGGCCCTGGCTGCGGCGCTAAGTGAAGCACGGCGGCAGCATCCTGAGCTGTCCGTCACACGAGTCGTCGTCCATAAAGAAACTGAAGTGTCTCCTGATCATGTGATTGATTAATGACATCACAGGTAACAGGAAGGCCTGTCCTCACAGGTGGATGCTGATTGGCTGATTGGTGCATGGCGCATTCTGGCTTCTGTTTGTGTTCCAATAGAATTTCATCAGGAGCTCACATCTCATTGGCTCCAGGATAAAAACACACACACACACATACATAGCAAATAGAGCGACTACTATTATAACGTCTCTGGTTCAGGAAGTAAATTTCTCGTTCATTTTGTCTGTTGCCGTTTCAGAAAATCATTTAAAAAAAAAGAGTTTGAAAATAAAACATTTGATTCAGAGTAAACAGAAAATATAGGAAAATGCAAAAAAAGACCAAGATACAAGACTGTGTCTGTAATTATTTGAAGAGTGAAGAAACTACACATCCCATAATCCATTGCGAATGATCCAACCAGAAAATGAATGAGATCTTCAGGAACCAAACTGTTGAGCTCTATGCCCTGATTGGATCAAATGTTTGGGAGGAACCACAGAGGACAGGAAGACCTGCAAGAACAGCCATCTGATTGGACTAAAAACTGAAGAAATATACAGGAAGCAATCAATCAATCAATCAATAATACCAATCAAACCAACCAATATGGCAAACCAATCAATCAATCTAGCTGATCATTATTAGCTGAAGTCAACATATTATCCAATATTGCAAATCCCATTATCATCTTAGGGGCTGTATCACTGTTGACAGATGATGACCCCTGCGACCTCCATCAGCGGCGCCACAGTCCGTCACACAACATCCGACAATCTAACGCAGACACTCCTCCCGTTCGTTATGTTTAACACCCACCTTAGAAATAACTGAATCAACAAAAGTTGTCAAGGTGACAAGGAAAATGGCTTCGCCATGTATTTATTTATTTATCAAGGATGAACATTCATCAATAATTTAACAGATGTTATGTAAGTAATTAACATGAATTCATTTTTATTTTATTTTTAAAATATTTGAATCAAGTGTTTATGATCATATATAACTCCGGGTTCTGCCCCTTCTTGTTATTATTATTATTATTGTTGTTGTTATTAATATTACTATTATTGTTACTATTATTACCTCTGCCAATGAGGTTGTGTTTACCCGTTTGTTTGTTTATCAGCAGTAACACTGTTGACAGATGATGCCCCCTGCAACCTCCATCAGTGCTATGCTTTCATCCTATGCTAACATGCTATGCTAACATGCTATGCTGACATGCCTCCATCAGTGCTATGCTAACAAGCTGTGCTAACATTCACCACTATTATTTCAATTGAAAAGTCTATGGTTTCTGAACTCAGGTTGACACTGTTGACAATAACATGCAACACTATGCTAACATTCAGGACCAGGCTTTGAAACAAGCTGTGCTAAGCTAACATGCTAATGAGCATGGGCATGCAATTCTCCGGGATGCTCATAGAGCTAAGCCGATCGGAAAATATTGCTCCCTCTGGTGGCCACATTCAGTTTTACTCGATACAAGTTCACTGATTGGATCAACGTCACAGCAGACAATTGAAATTATTTAAAGTAAAAATCTTCCTTTATTATTTCAGGTCCTGTGAGAATGTGTCGACTAGACGACCAACAAAGATGTTTTCATGTTCAACGGCTGCATCTGTTTCTCTTTCAGGACTGATTCCTGAGGCCTCTGCTGCATTGTGGGAGATGTAGTCCAGACAACAGAAAAACTGTTTGCAGCAGCAACACGCACGCACGCACACACACACACACACACACACAGACACACACACACACACAACCACACAGCCTGACTGGTGGCTGAGTTAGCTTCAGTTAGCATAAGCATTAGCTAGTATGATTAGATTTAGTTGATATTTTCACAGTTAAGATAAAACAGAACCTGTGAGAGACACAAGGGGGCGCTGCTGTGGTGCCATCAGCACATTCCCATGGCAACCAGACAACCTGCCCCATTTTACTTCTTATTAGCCCCGCCCACACACACCTCTGATAGGTTAAAGCAGACACCTGATGGGAATGTTGATGAATGTTTGCTCCTGATTGGACGATGGAAGATCAGCTGGCTGTTACATGTCTCACCTGCAAGGAACTGGAAACATGTATTCTGTCTGATGCCAACTGTTTCCTGTCTGAAATGTAACATAGCATGAAAGCTAGCTTTATACCCGCTGACAGTTTTACAGCTAAATTCAGGACTGTACTTACCCAAAATGCAACATTAATATGCCATTATGACATCCCTGTTATGATTTATTTCTGTCATGTTATGTTTATTTATTAAGTTATTTATTGGTATTACACACTCACCACTCCCCCTGGTGTCAGGTTACAAATGAACCCCCCCCACACATCATGTTTTAATTTATGATAAAAACTGTCGTCACCCACAAAAATTAAATAAAATTTAAATTAAAAAAACATGCGTTGTCTTTTGAATAACGTATAATTAACACTGACTCGACCTTTAGGTTTCCAGAAAATGTTAACAGACATCCATCGTTATAATTAATCTAATTATATCTGTTTGATTTCATCACACATCGAGTTAATTCATAATTCTGTTTTCTAGAAACTCGTTAAAAGTTTGAATGTGTCTGAAAACTTGGAATAGAAATTTGACAATTGAATAAAATAATTTTAGATCAACTTTATTGATTCAGAGTTAAAGTTACAGAAACAGAGAGATAAAAAGAATCAGCTGCTAAAAGCCGTTTGTTTTAACGCCAAGATCAGTGAGATCAGACTGTGGACCAATCACAGCCAAGCGGCGCTTCGCTAGACAACAGGACACGAGTTAGGTGTGACACCCAACAGGAAGTGGGCGGAGCTCAGGTCGAGACCGTTGCTCAGGTGAGACTTGATGAGCTGGAGGTTCCTGAGACAACCTCTAAACCTGGAGCTGCTCGACAGGCAGTTCTGTCTCACTCCCACTGTAAGAGAGAGAGAGACAGGTCAGACAGACAGGTCACAGAGAGAGACAGGTCAGAGACAGACAGGTCACAGAGAGAGAGACAGGTAAGAGACAGACAGGTCACAGAGAGAGAGACAGGTAAGAGACAGACAGGTCACAGAGAGAGACAGGTAAGAGACAGACAGGTCAGACAGACAGGTCACAGAGAGAGAGACAGGTAAGAGACAGACAGGTCAGACAGACAGGTCACAGAGAGAGACAGGTAAGAGACAGACAGGTCAGACAGACAGGTCACAGAGAGAGAGACAGGTAAGAGACAGACAGGTCAGACAGACAGGTCACAGAGAGAGAGACAGGTAAGAGACAGACAGGTCACAGAGAGAGAGACAGGTAAGAGACAGACAGGTCAGACAGATATGTCACAGAGAGAGAGACAGGTAAGAGACAGACAGGTTGGAGCGTCTCACCTGGATACCCTCCCACGTAGACGGGGTTGTTGGTCTCTGCTGAGGTGGATTGTGGGTAGGGGTTAGGGGTGGTGTAACTCCGCCCATCTACATTCAGACTCAGGCTGTGTTTGGTTTTTCTGGCCAGTAGGCGGTGCCACTGTCCATCACACAACCCCTGACCAATCGAACGCACAGACACTCGTCCCGCCCCGTTATTTACATTAAACACCACCTTAGAAAAAACAGAATCGACAAAAGTTGTCACGGTGACAGTGAGAATGGGAAGACCATATATTTATTTATTTATGAAGGAGGAACATTCATCAAGAATTTGTGCAGATTATTTGACTGGTTGTTAAAGGGGGCGTGAACTTCACTATGTGACGTATATGGTTCCTAGTTTGTATTTTTGCTCGGGGGTGTGGCTTTATGGACAGCAGGGGGGTGCCAAGGTCAACAGACCAGTGACTCTTCATCTGTCTGTAGACAAACACGCGGGTAAGTGTGCGCTCACCTGTCCGTTCACCATCTCCAGTCCAATGGCGTCGACCTTCGCACTGCTGATTCCCAGAAATACTCCTTCTGATTGGCTCGTTCGAAACTCCAGAGATACTGACACGTCCGAGCCAACTTTATACCCATCATGCACTGCACACACAGACACACACATGTTAACAGTCTGATCAGACATGACGACGTGAAAGCAGGTGTTTCCTTTATGGACTCACTGAGGATGGCGTAGCCGCTGCCATTAAAGTAACTTCCTGTCTGGTCTTTAGTGAAACAGGAAGTGACATCATCCTGTGAGGCTGGTTTGGTCAGATCCAACATGGCTCCATTCAGACTGACTGAGCGAATGCACCCTTGTAAACTGCTGCTGACCTGAGGGACAGACAGGTGGACAGACATGTTATGAATCTCTTATATAAACCATGTTACATGTATGTTATATACTGTATGTTGTACATGTTACATGTTTACGTTTGCAGCTGCGACCTGCAGGGATTTGATCATTCGTCACTTTTAATGTTGGCTGATCAGTTTGTTCGTGATCGCGATAATTTGATCGTTTAGAAAATAAATCTGATGAAAACTTCCAGTGAGCTCACTTTTTACAACTCACTCCAATCACATCCATTGATTGATCAAATATTAGATGAATGAAAACCAATGAGTCCAGGTTACATTTGATGTTGTGATCAAATTTAAATGTGAGTATTTATTGACGTACGTTGATCCTCCTGCTGGTGTATGCGTGTGGTAGTCCTCCCAGGTACAGCGTGTTGTCCACGTCCAGCTGGTTTCCTTTAACTGTCACAGACTCCAGACTCAAACCATCGACTGACAGCGACACTGAGCGCCGGCTGACCTCAGCGCTCACCTGAGAGACAGACGGGGAAACATGATCATATCTTTTAAACATGATCAACAAACATCGTCCGTCTCACGTCATCACCTGGGATGTTATTTCTGTCGCATGTGAATGAAAAGTGTTTAACAAACAGGACCCATTTAGAGCGTTAGTTCTTTTGGGGACATCACAGTTTCATGTTTGCACGTGTGTGTTCATGTGTGTTTTTGAACGCACAGCGTGCCAGTCTCCGTCGTTAATGGCAACAGACGAGGTGACAGAGGCGGGGCCTTTTCCCAGGTCAGCTGACATCATCAGTCTCCCTCCCATCAGTTTGACAACGATGAAGTCTGTGTGTTTGGAGTCCGAGAGTAGAACGATCAAACCGTTGGCAGCCCGGCTTCGCACCGACAACCTCACAGAGACGCTGTGGAAGAGGAGGGGAGACGGCATAGAGGAGACACACACTCACACACACTGACACACACTGACACACACTGACACACACTGACACACACACTGACACACACTGACACACCCTCACACACACACACACACAGTCAGGGATTTATTCTGAGATAGTCCCTCAGAGACCAGCCCCCCTGCTTGTCATGGGGACTCACCTCTTCCTCACGGTGTTGGGGTTGATGACGAAGGTCATGTGACTGTGTCTGGACGAACCAAACTGAGCGGCTGATGACAGGAAACTCGGCTCAGCCTCCGACACACACTGCGTCACACAGAAATCAGTTATCGTTAACACGTACGAACCAATATCGATAATCACTCACCGATTATCAATACCTATCATCAGTTATTACCGAATCAATGAAAGACAGATAACCCTGAATAGTCCATAATAACATTTTGATAAATGATCAAAGATTTAAGAATAACCAACAAGAGTTGAATTAGTCACAATTAATAAACATTACTCAATAAAATTAATATTGGTAAGTGGTATATTTAGTAATCAATAATGGGAATAATCAACAGTCAAAAATAAATGTTGATTATCTTGTTCAGTTATGTGTAATAAAGGTTTTTATTACCGTGAGCGCTCCAGGTGTCAGGGCACTCAGATATGTGGGCGTGGCTACATATACGTGGGTGGGGTCTGGAGTTGGTTCTACATCCTGGTCATCAGGAAGCACCGCCCCAACCCTCTTCTGCAACAGACAGCTGTCAAGCTCCACCCCCTCATACCTCACAGCTCCTGATAGGTCGACAAGTCTACGGAACGAAAACAGTTCACCAATCAGAGACAAAGAAAGCTACGTGTGTGCGTGTGAGTGTGTGTGTGGTAGACTTACGCTCCGCCCACCACCAGGTCTTGGATGCAGCCTCTGAACGACCTGGATAAATCTTGTAATCTGATTGGTAGATGGGAATCCTCTGCTGAGGGCAGCCCACCAATGAAGAAGGAGGCAGGAGACAGACGAGGAAATCCGCCTGGCAACAGAGGGACTGATTTCAGGTGATCTTCGTCCACCTGCACGGACAGAGACCTGAGGACAGACAGGTGAGACAGGTGTCGGGTGAGACAGGTGTGTTAGGTGGGGCAGGTGTGTGTTTCTATGGTAACACGTACTTCCTGTTGATGGTGATAATCACAGAGTGTTTTTCTCCGTCACCAAATGATCCGTCCGGTTTCATCACTTTCACCTTCCGGGTGGCCCCGCCCACTTCACCAAGCTCCGCCTCCAAGGTGCCTAAGACCAGGTGAGCACACAGGAAGTACTGCGGGCACACACACACACACACACACACACACACACACACACACACAGAGGTTACAGTGATCAACATCACATGCTGGTGAATACATCCACACATACATGTGTCATGTGACCTCACCTGTTTGTGCAAGCGATCGTCACTAAGGGCAGCCAGCAGGACTCCTGATTGGTTGTTGGAAGAGAAGGAGAAGAGAAGCTCCGCCTCTTGACTAAAGGATGGAGGAGAGATCTGAACGAAGCCTCCGGACAGAACCGACACACTCCGCACCGCCTGTGAGATAATCAATCAGTGTGACCAATGACGGATCAGCGATCGGATCACCTGACCTGTGTGAACAGTATTTACTGATCGGCGGCGTGTGTTACCTCGAGTACGCAGCCCTTCCTGACGCCGTATGCGTCTCTCAGCAGGTCGAAGTTGGAGCGAGCGATCTCCACGTTCTTTATACAGCCGACGTACGACCTGGACACCACCTGTCGCCTAGCAACCATTCAAAGACAGACAGGTGAGTTAAGACACGCCCATCCTGTGATCACGCCTTGTCCTCACCTGGTGACATCATTACCTTGCATGGCTCTCTGGTGTTTTATTTATGAATTTATGAATCTGCAAAGATCATGTGATCAAATAATACAAATTTTACTATTAATTATATTCTATTTATAATAAATGTTTTCCCATCCTCATTAATAAAGTATTAACTCAAAGTAGTTTGTTTGGTTAATCTGTGATGATGTCATTTCAGATCAGCATCCAATCACCAACTGACTTCAGATGAAGAGGAGTGGCATCATCCTCGCTCACATCTCGTCCTCAAACCGAGGGGCGGGACACAGGAAACCACAAACTCACCTGATTGGTCTGGAGGCAGGAAGTCCTCCGATGTAGATAGGGTCGAGGTCAGAGCGGTTAAGGTCGGAGGCAATCCCTGGAGACTCCGCCTCCAACACTTCCTTCTCTGATGATTGGTCGGCAGCCATGATTGACAGGTATCCTGCAGGAACCAGGTAACTGTGAGAAACAGCCCCCCCAACACGCTCACTACTTAAATGACGTCTTAGCAACATGCAGTCGCACCTTTGCGTTTGTTCCTCTGCAGCGTGATCTTGTACCACACTCCTGTGTTGTACTTCCTGTTGGACGTCAGGATCAGAACGCCTGAACCGAGGTCAAAGGTTAGACGGACACGCCCCTCCACCAGCTCAATGGACAGGAAGTCTCTCTGCAGGAGACACGAAGGAGGTCATGTCTATGCTTCTTTTCACAATAAGAGCTTCAATAAAAGCCTTGAGTGTGTCGTACCGTGTTGTTAGAAGCCAGGTAGAGCAGTAATCCGCCCGGCGACAGAGTTTTAAACTGAAACACGATCGACGTCGACGTCGCACGCAGAGATTTCTGGACCAATGAGAATCCAGATCCATCAAAGTGGAAGGACGTCTCCTCCGTCTGAGGACTGAGAGAGAGAGAGAGAGAGAGAGAGTTGTGTTGATCATACATGTGTTGTGTTGATCATACATGTGTTGCATGTGTGTCCTCTGGGTTTTACCTGCTGAAGCAGCCTCCACATGCTCCTTCTCTGCTGTCGTAGTTCCACAGTCCGATATTCCTCTCGTTGAGCAAAGCTTCGCCAAAACAGCCCTGAAAGGTCGATGACCTCAGCGCTGCGGGGCTCTGACATCACACATACACAGTTACAACATGTTCATCTCCACACACATGGTCGCACACATGATTACTTCCACACATGTTACCTGAGTGTGAGCGCCCAGGCCTCCGATGTGAATCACTGTGTTTTTGTCGATGTCTAAAACTCGGGACGATCCCACTGATCGACCTGTTACCGTGGGCAACAGAGACACCTCCGAATCCAGCTGATGGACCGACAGAGAAACCTGCGCCCCGAACCTGAGGACGTGACATTAAATATTACATGACCAAATCATCAGATGACACGGTGAGGCTTTAAACCTGAACGGAAAACATGTAACCACTGGGTAAAGGGTTATATACATATACAAACAAGACATTTACGTTTCCTCTTTTTATAACTACAACTGTTTGAGGGATGTTGGGCATTAAAATCAAAGAGTTCAATTTACACAATAACATGAAATTCCTGAAGTTTCCTTGAGATCAACCTCAGTATTTAAAGGGATTAAAGAATAAAGTTTAGTTTAAGATCCCGGGTGCAGGATCTCATGTTGGGGGATTCATAGAAAGAGTTTGAATCAAAATGAACTAGTTTTGACTGATGCTTACTAGTCCTGATTGACACTAACTAGTCCTGACTGATGCTTACTAGTCCTGATTGACACTAAGTAGTCCTGACTGATGCTTACTAGTCCTGATTGACACTAACTAGTCCTGACTGATGCTTACTAGTCCTGATTGACACTAACTAGTCCTGACTGATGCTTGCTAGTCCTGATTGACACTAAGTAGTCCTGACTAAGAGCTGAACTAACTAACCAAGTTATTAATTCATCTGCTTTTTCAGACACATGATCATTGATGATTGTGTTGGCGTGTGGTTGGCGTGTAGTTACCGTGTAGCGTTGATTCTGGTCCACCTGTTGTTGGTTATGTCGAGTCCAGGAAACTCCAGTTTGTTAGTTCCTGACCCCAAATCCCACAACAGAGAAACCTTCCCATCATGCATCTCTACAGCGAGGTAGTCCACCTGAGCGCACAAGGACGTTCACAAATGGTTAATTTACACGGTCCAGTTAAAAAACTGAGATCAAATAATGACAGTTACCTGTTATGACGATAAGACCTTTGTGTGTGTGTGTGTGTGTGTGTGTGTGTGTGTGTGTGTGTGTGTGTGTGTGTGTGTTATTACCGTGGTGATGCCGCCCAGGTAGAAGAGCAGGTTGTCTTTACTCGTCGTCTTCAGGATCAGACTCAGAGTGTTGAAGTTACTGGAGTCAATCTGAGGTTTGTAGGATCGAACACAGTCTCTGTCCGCCTGCACCGCCACCTTTATCTGATGACATCATCAAAACCATCATCATCATCGTTTGGTGTCAGTTTGAGTGAAAAGTGAGGATGTAGTTTTACAGGATCTTCATCGTTTCATTGATCAGAGCCCGTGTCTGTGTTCATGTACCGATGCAGCCTGTCGACGAGCCTGATCGATCAGCTCTCTGATGTCGGACAGATTCCGGCTCAGTGTTTCTCCCAGAATGCTCAGGGGCTTTATGCGCTCCATCAGATGCTCCGTACGATGCTCTGCCTCCTCAAGCTTACGCTGCACATCATTGGCTGAACACAAAGAAAATGGGAGAAGCCAGTATTACAAGAGTGTTATTTTGTATATTTAACTGATAAGACTTTGTTGACGCACCAGCAGTGTCTGTGTGCGCCACCAGCTGGTTGGTCTCTGTCACTGTTTTGACTGTGTTTTCCACCACAGAAGAAGAATCCTGCAGCTGATCTTTGAGTCTCTCCAGCTGCTGCAGCGCCACCTGCAGACCAGAGTGTGCTGCTGCAGTCTGAAGCTGAGCCTGCTGCAGTGACACAGCTGAACCTGGTGGAAGAAAAAAAACTACCAACAATCAATACATCAATCAATACATCATCCTGTCGTATTGAAGGAGGCACCGCCTGAAACTACTGACCGTTAGAGAGACTCTGCAGCTCTCTGATTGGCTGACGGAGTAGGAGGCTTGAGTTATGGACACTGTCTTTGATAAGTCCCAGTCTGCTGGTTACCATGGAGACCTTCAGCTGTAGGTCTGGAAGAGAGATGGGCGTTAGTTATGTCTTAATCTGTACACAGGTAAACACACAGGTAAACACACAGGTAAACACTCAGGTAAACACTCAGGTAAACACACAGGTAAACACTCAGGTAAACACACAGGTAAACACACAGGTAAACACTCAGGTAAACACACAGGTAAACACACAGGTAAACACTCAGGTAAACACTCAGGTAAACACACAGGTAAACACACAGGTAAACACTCAGGTAAACACTCAGGTAAACACACAGGTAAACACTCAGGTAAACACACAGGTAAACACTCAGGTAAACACTCAGGTAAACACTCAGGTAAACACTCAGGTAAACACACAGGTAAACACTCAGGTAAACACTCAGGTAAACACACAGGTAAACACTCAGGTAAACACTCAGGTAAACACACAGGTAAACACTCAGGTAAACACACAGGTAAACACTCAGGTAAACACTCAGGTAAACACTCAGGTAAACATTCAGGTAAACACTCAGGTAAACACACAGGTAAACACTCAGGTAAACACTCAGGTAAACACACAGGTAAACACTCAGGTAAACACACAGGTAAACACTCAGGTAAACACTCAGGTAAACACTCAGGTAAACATTCAGGTAAACACTCAGGTAAACACACAGGTAAACACACAGGTAAACACTCAGGTAAACACACAGGTAAACACTCAGGTAAACACACAGGTAAACACACAGGTAAACACTCAGGTAAACACTCAGGTAAACACACAGGTAAACACTCAGGTAAACACTCAGGTAAACACTCAGGTAAACACACAGGTAAACAAACAGGTAAACACTCAGGTAAACATTCAGGTAAACACACAGGTAAACACACAGGTAAACACACAGGTAAACACACAGGTAAACACTCAGGTAAACACACAGGTAAACACACAGGTAAACACTCAGGTAAACACACAGGTAAACACTCAGGTAAACACACAGGTAAACACACAGGTAAACACTCAGGTAAACACACAGGTAAACAAACAGGTAAACACTCAGGTAAACATTCAGGTAAACACACAGGTAAACACACAGGTAAACACTCAGGTAAACACACAGGTAAACACTCAGGTAAACACTCAGGTAAACACACAGGTAAACACTCAGGTAAACACACAGGTAAACACACAGGTAAACACACAGGTAAACACACCTTCAACTGTCTCATTTATTCGTCGACTTTCTTGTAAAACAGCGGAGCTGATGTTCTGATTGGCTCTGACGTCCTTGGACAGCGGCTGCTCTGATTGGGCGGTCTGTAACAGAAAGCAGACGTGTGTGTCAAAATGCTGCTCGTTGTTATTCTGAATGAACGACAGATTAGTCTTTGACGGACCGTGATGTCATCGTGAGTGTTTCCTGTCTTTAGTACCATATTGAGAGCGTGGGAGGCGGAGACATAAGCAACCGATGCCACCTGCTGGGCGGACTCAACTCGCATGATGATCGTGATGTCACTCTCAATCTGGACCAATTGGGTTCCATTCCGGGACATGTTACACACTGACAACAGAGAGCTGAGAACAGAGAGGTTTATTTTAATGTTAATGTCAGAAACACACACATGCACACACGCACATACACACACGCACACGCACACGCACACGCACACGCACGCGCACGCACACACACACACACACACACAGTTACCTGTGCAGGGAGTGGGCGTGGCTCTGTAGTTGGTGGGCGTGGTTCTCTGCACGGTAAACATTCTCCAGAGCATCTGTCATCTTAAGTCCAACTACCAAACTGTCCACCTGTTCCCTCAACAGGGGGCGCCACTGATCCAGCTGACCGGCCAACACCTCCACCTGCTGGACAGGTGAGTTAGTGTTTGTTATGTGATTGTTGTTGTTATTGTTGTCGATTTATTCCATAGAAAGTGTTTGTCTCACTGTGGTTGTGTTTGTTAACTCGTTTATCAAACTGATGCTGTCGTCCAACATCAGCTGATTCTCCTCCATCACTCCCTCGACAGAGAGACACTCGTCTGTCAGATGCTGATGGACAGACTGAGAGAGACAGAGAGAGAGAGACAGACAGAGAGACAGAGAGAGAGAGACAGAGACAGACAGAGAGAGAGACAGACAGACAAACAGAGAGACAGACAGAGAGAGAGACAGAGAGACAGACAGACAGACAGACAGACAGACAGACAGAGGGAGAGAGAGAGACAGACAGAGAGAGAGACAGAGAGACAGAGAGACAGACAGAGAGAGAGAGACAAAGAGAGAGAGAGAGAGAGACAGACAGAGAGAGAGAGACAAAGAGAGAAAGTTAATCAGCAGGCAATAGCAACACTGTGTGTGTGTGTGTGTGTGTGTGTGTGTGTGTGTGTGTGTGTGTACCTGGTATTGGTGCAGCAGAGTGTGTGTGTTGTTCAGCAGATTGTGTGTCTCTGTGTTTCGTTGTGTAGCATTGTTTAAGTGCATGTGTGCGTTTTGCAGCGTTTCCCTGGCGTCAGTGAGGGAGTTGGAGAGGAGGAGAAGCCTGTTGTCAATCTGCCTCCTGCTGGACAGGAAGTGCACCTGCAGCGAGTGAGCGAGAGACTCTGATAGGCTGCAGAGAGAGAGAACCACATCAGAATAAAATTAATTTGAAACGTCAGGATAAAGATGAAAAAATATTTTACACAATTGTTAATGTTTTTATCAAACACACCTGAGCTCCTGATGAGCTGCGGCGTTGGCGGCCGGTAGATTGACGGCTCTCATGTTTTCCAGCATGAATTCTAACTCCTCCAACAGATGTGTCTGATTGGCTGATTCAAGCTCCTCCTCTGTGGTCTGGTTCAGATGCTCCGCCTCCCTCAGTAGCACTGTACCAATCAGATGTCAGAGTAGTTTTACATCATCATGTCTGCAGGTTGTTTGTTATGTCTCTGTGCTGCGTTGGATTGGTTTTTACCCTGAATACTGTCTTGAAGGCTGCTGATACTCTGCAGCAGCAGTGCACTCTGGGAGAGGCTGTTGTTGATAGACAGGTCCACCTCCTCCATGTGGTGAGACAGATGTGTGACCTGATTGAAGCAGAGACCAAAGATAGGACCTTTCTTCATCAATAATCAATAATAATATAATCATTATTAATTAATAATCATAATAATGTAACCAATATGCACGAATAACCCTCCACAGGTTAGTTAGTTAATGTAAGCTGGCCTGTTACCTGCTGTAGTAACGCTCGGAGGTCAGAGGTCACATGACTCAACTCGTCTTTGACTCTGGACACGTGAACACTGACGGAACTTTTCTCCGATAAAATCACCTGAACAAACCAGAAACTTGTTACATGACATCATCAGGCTGCATGCTGCTGATAGCTGAGCTCTGATTGGTTGATTGTGTCTGTACCTGCATGCCTCTGGTCTGGTTCTCTAGCACCACCAGCTGGCGGTATGGTGCAAAGGTAACACCGCTCACATTGACAGACAGGAAGTGGTAGTGCAGTTCGTCCAGGTCAGTCAACAGAACGCCGGTGCACTCATCGTCACATGCTGGAGTTTAAAACAAACACATTGTTCACCTCTGACAACAAGCAACATGTGTGTATGTGTGTATGTGTGTGTGTGTTATTACTCACATACACACTCTCCTCCCTGCAGGATGTGTCTCTCGTCACACTGGTCACACGATTGACCTTTGACCCCAGGATTACACTCACACTGTCCTGTCTGTGCGTCGCACAATGAGTGGACGGAGCCCCACCTACTGCACGTGCACTGCGAACACCTCCCTCCTTGTAATGAGGGGTTACCGTAGTAACCAACTGAACACCTGCAGGATGACAGTGTGTCACAGTGTGATGTCACAGCCTGATGTCACAGCGTGATGTCACAGTGTGATGTCACAGTGTGATGTCACAGCGTGATGTCACAGCGTGATGTCACAGCCTGATGTCACAGTGTGATGTCACAGCCTGATGTCACAGTGTGATGTCACAGCCTGATGTCACAGCCTGATGTCACAGCCTGATGTCACAGTGTGATGTCACAGCCTGATGTCACAGCGTGATGTCACAGTGTGATGTCACAGCCTGATGTCACAGTGTGATGTCACAGTGTGATGTCACAGCCTGATGTCACAGTGTGATGTCACAGCCTGATGTCACAGTGTGATGTCACAGTGTGATGTCACAGCGTGATGTCACAGTGTGATGTCACAGCGTGATGTCACAGTGTGATGTCACAGTGTGATGTCACAGCCTGATGTCACAGTGTGATGTCACAGTGTGATGTCACAGCCTGATGTCACAGTGTGATGTCACAGCCTGATGTCACAGTGTGATGTCACAGTGTGATGTCACAGCCTGATGTCACAGTGTGATGTCACAGCGTGATGTCACAGTGTGATGTCACAGTGTGATGTCACAGCCGGATGTCACAGCGTGATGTCACAGCCTGATGTCACAGCGTGATGTCACAGCCTGATGTCACAGTGTGATGTCACAGTGTGATGTCACAGCCGGATGTCACAGCGTGATGTCACAGCCTGATGTCACAGCGTGATGTCACAGCCTGATGTCACAGTGTGATGTCACAGTGTGATGTCACAGCGTGATGGATTTACTCACCTCTCACAGTATCTCCCCTCATATCCCGTCTGACAGGCGGTGCAGCGAAAATCCCCGAACGCTCCATCTGACTCACAAGTCGGACTGAAACTACACAATCACAGCTCAGATTAGTGAAATAAAATAAAATTTGTCCATTCAATAAATAATCAGTGTGTAGTGTTACCTGTTGTCCCGTAGGGGGCAGGCACAAAGTGAACAGTCACTGATTGAGCCATTGACTGTATTCCCATAATACCCTGGGGCACACCGCTCACAGCTTCGCCCGCTGGTGTGTAGCTCGCAGTCCTGAAAAAGTTAACAAGTGTTAGGATGTGTTGTCGTGTGTTAGTGTGTGTTAGTGTGTGTAAGCCTTTGTTGACGTGTGTTAGGATGTCGTTGTCTGTCACCATGTGTTAGAGTCTGTTAATGTTGGTTAGCATGTCTTAGCGTAGGCTAGCATGTGTTATAATTTGTTGTTGTTTGTTAGCTTTTGTTGACATGTTTTAACATATGTTTGGATGTGTTGTCATGTGTTAGCATATGTTGTTGTGTTTTAGCATGTGTTAGCATCTGTGGACGTCCGTTAGTGTTTGTTGACGTGTGTTAGCGTATGTTAACATGTGTTATAATGTGTTGTTGTGTGTTAGCATGTGCTTACGTGACACTCTCCAGTCTCCGTGTCACAGCTCTCACTGTGGTTGTTGCAGCGGCATCGAACACACGGACGAACAAACATCAACTTCTGACTCTGAGATGACAACTCAGACTGAGGCTGACGGAAATAACCTGCTGCACACTCCTGCAGACAGACAGGTCAGAAAAGAGACAGGACAGGTCAAGAACGAGGGACATGTCAGACAGAGAGGCAGGTTAGAGACGGACAGGTCCTGATTCAGCTGCCTCAGGCTCACATGCTTTTATTAATCGTTACCTGACAGGACAGTCCCATGTATCCAGGTGGACAAATGCAGGACTCAATGAGTCTGGCCACACCCCCCGTGACCTCTGACCCTTCCTCTGACTCCACCTCCCCCGCTGTCTCCATGGTCATGTTAGAGATCCTAACAACATAACACAGGAAATGACAAAGATACATGTTGCAATAACAATTCACCTCAAGTCAAAAAGTCTGAAGAGAGAAACTGACCAATGAAGTGAAGGTAAAAGATAATACAACATATATAAAAATGTGTATATGTATGATGTGTATGTATATAAAGTACCTGCTCTGCTGAAGTCTGGTCCCATATGAAGCTTTGATGATGACGTATTGGACGTTACTAAGGACGGACATGAAGTCAGAGTGACTCACCGCCTTCTCTGAAACCGAGTTAAAATACTTCCATTTGTGCTGTAACACACAAACACACACACACACACACACACACACACACACACACACACACACACACACACACACACACACACACACACGTTATGATACACTGTCACAGGTAATATTCATATATGGCATTCTCTTTCCTTAATTTCCCAGGATTCCTTGCAGCTGTACCTCTGTCATCCTGATGTCATGCTGAGTCGTGACGCCATTGCTAGGGGCAACCATGTCAGTGTATATAACAAGCTTCCTCAGAGTCCCGCCCCTCATCAGAACCTGAGGCTCCTGATTGGACAGTCCCATACCGTCTTCAGCATAGAAGGTGATGATGTAAGACAACAGTCCGCCGTACGACATCAGCTACACAAAACGTCACGTCATAGAGGGACAGGTTAGAGACAGACAGGTCATAGAGGGACAGGTTAGAGACAGACAGGTGTCCCCCACCTCTCGCCCAATCACAGCTGGGTATGGTTTAAGGAGGACTGGTATATATATATATATATAATGAGTGGATGTATATCACTCGCACAGTCATTGTGTAAAGACTGCAACTTCTAAAGGTTAAAGGTCAAATGTTAAAACTGTGTTTGGGTGACAGTACCTTGGTGCCTTCGAATTGGGGGGGCAGTCTCCAGTAGAGGGGGCCAGTGAGTCTGCTGACGTTAAGATGACGGGTGTCAAGTAGCATGTCGCCGCCGCCCTGCTGGTAAACTCCAGATACCACACCCTGCAGGTTAGACTGACTGACCAATGACAAGAGAGCGGGAGAGTGATC
>NC_047170.1:20275327-20280327 GCF_009819705.1 Hippoglossus hippoglossus | reverse complement strand
GACAGGTGAGAGACAGACAGGTGAGAGTGAGACAGGTGAGAGGGAGACAGGTAAGAGTGAGACAGGTGAGACACAGACAGGTGAGAGGGAGACAGGTGAGACAGAGACAGGTGAGAGACAGACAGGTGAGAGTGAGACAGGTGAGACACAGACAGGTGAGAGTGAGACAGGTGAGAGGGAGACAGGTGAGAGACAGACAGGTGAGAGTGAGACAGGTGAGAGTGAGACAGGTAAGAGTGAGACAGGTGAGACACAGACAGGTGAGAGGGAGACAGGTGAGAGTGAGACAGGTAAGAGTGAGACAGGTGAGACACAGACAGGTTCCCTCTGTTTCTTACTTTCACACTTGTTTCCCTCAGAGACAGTTCCTGGTTGCCATGGATCCTGGTGGTAACCAGGGCAACACTGATTGCAGCTCTCTCCACAGGTGTTGTGTTCACACACACACTGCAGCCTCTGCACACACACACACACACACACACACACACACACACACACACACACAGGTTTAAGTCCAGGGAAACATTTCAGCAGCAGACAGACAGTTACAGTCAGACAGACAGGTGTGTTACCTTGGTAACAGGGTCCAGCGGGCAGCTCATAGCGTGTCCGTAGCAGATACACATCCCCCCACAGAGACGTCTTTGATGGAGTAATAATACTGAGAAAAATAATCATGAACAAAGTACAGTGAAGAATATATATATAATATTAATTAAAATATATATATTAATATAATGAATAATAAAAATTAAAAAATATATATATATAAATATTAATATTATTATAAATATAATGAAAAAGTATATAATAGAGATAATAAATTAATATTATTCAATGAAAACACAAAACTCAAACAGATGAAACAAAAAATTAAAAGCTTAAGAAATAAAATCATTCAGATTAAATATTTCACGGTTGTTACAACTGTCGCTCTCTCTCTATCTGTCTCACCCTCCGGGTGACGATGGGGTCGATCTCTCGGGGGTCTCGTGCGCTCAGCGTCATCAGGTCGGCGTTCAGAGTTCTGATTCGCTGAAGTCTCAGTCGGATGTAACGAGCCGACGTGAAGTTCAGGAGAACAGACGTCAAATCATCTGCACTGGGTCGTCCGTTAATCAGGGAGGTGTGAATCTGAGAGACAGACAGGTGGACAGAGACGGTCAGTGAGGGAGACAGTGATACGGGGTGAGACAGGCACAGAGACAGAAAACCTGTCTCACCTCTCCGTGCTTCAGTGGGTTCAGTCTGCAGTAGTACGTCATACAACCAGACAGACAGTGACAGACATGGTCTCACCTCTCCGTGCTCCAGTGGGTTCAGTCGGGAGTAGTACGACGTACAGATGACCTCGGTGTCGCTCTTGTACGTCGGTGATCCGCGTCTCGGTGGGATGTTGTAACGAGTCAAACACTCAGTATCACTAATGGCATAAAACTGCCAGGGTTCAAAGGTCACACCATCCAGAGAGCGCTCCAGGATCCAGTTACCTGAGAGACAGACAGGTCAGTCAGACAGACAGGTCAGACAGACAGACAGGTCAGACAGACAGGTCAGACAGACAGACAGGTGGTACCTGGGCGAGGAGAGTTAGCTGCCTTGATGATGATGTAAGCGACCTGAAAAATCTGAAGAGAAAAATGTGATCAGTTAACTCAGAGAACTCAGGTTAAACACGTAACTGACACACGTTAACAGATCGTAACTGTTTGGTTCGTGTTAATAGTTTAAAAGTTAGTGTTTGTATTTTTACCTTTTCTTCTGAAAACATGAGTCGTGTGTGTGTGCGTGCGCGCGTGCGTGCGTGCGTGCGTGCGTGTGTGTGTGTGTGTGTGTGTGTGTGCGTGCGTGCGTGCGTGCGTGCGTGCGTGTGTGCGTGCGTGCGTGCGTGCGTGTGTGCGTGTGTGTGTGTGTGTGTGTGTGTGCGTGCGTGTGTGTGTGTGTGCGTGTGTGTGTGTGTGCGTGTGTGTGTGTGTGTGTGTTACCTGTTTTAGATCCAGTGTGATGGTGGTCCAGTGAAACTGTTGTCCGTTTTTGATGCTCGGACTCTGCCACCACTGATTTGTTCCATCGATGGCGTTAGTGATCGGATGACGTTCTGAAGAACACACACACAAACACACACGTTGTTTCCAGTGAACTTTAAATTGTATCTTTCTGTTTCCTGGTCTGGTTTTAAGGTGGACTCTGTGGTTCTGGTCTGGGTTTAAGGTGGACTCTGTGGATCTGGTACCTTTGGAGAGGACTGAGTTGGCGTCACACCTGGGACAGTGCGAGTTCTTGATGATTCTTCCGGGAACGTGTTCGACCAGTTTACAGTAAACCTCAGGTTCTGGATCTCCACACGTGGCGTTGCTGCTGATCACCGCGTTACTCGCCAGGTTAAAAATGGCTGGAAACAGACCTGAGAACAGAAAAGGACGAAGGTGAACTTCCTGAGATGCAGGAACAGACTGAACTTTCTTTGTTTGCGCTGTCAGACGCTGACTCAGACGCTTCAGGTGTTTCTGCAGGTGAAGTCTCTGCTGAGTCAGCGTCTAAAACGGGCTTCAGTTACTGAGTGAATGAAACAATGAGACGTTGTCTAACTGATGAAGTGATCATCATAATTGATCTTACTGATGACATCACTTAAAAACAGTTTGTGATGAGTGTGAACGCAGCCTCTGAAAACAGTTTGAAACTTTTCAAACCAAATAGTTTTTACAGTGAAGTCGTCACTTTGTTGTGTCTGTTTTTTATCTTCAGAACAAATGAAGGTCAAGCGACAAAAAGAGTCAAAGCTGTGAGTCAGTGTGTGTGTGTGTGTGTTATTCTCGACTGTGTGAGAGTTTAACACACACACACACAGACACACACACACACAGACACACTGTGTGGAGTCTGAATGTGATGTGTGGGGGAGGTTTTAGGGCGTTAGAGAGGAAGAGGGTGGAGTGTGATTGTTAACACTAATTAACACACACACACACAGATGTTGTGTCTCTCAGCAGGACAGTCTCTGACCCTCATGAATATATTGATTAACCACAAACACTGATATCAGTGACCGATCAATAAAGTTAATGATTAAGAGTCAGTCTGTTCTTTAAACTTTAAAATACTAAAGGATCAGATTTGACTTTGAACTGAAGAATAATCTTCTCCTACAAAATAAATGTAAGCTACTGAAAGGTCAACCAATCAGCTTCCATCTGTGACACGTTTCTGCTCGACAACAGTCAAACACACAAAGATACACAAGTAAAGTAAAACAGTCAAACTGAATCAAATGATGAATAAATGTGAACAGACACACAAACACACACAGACAGTAAAGAGAGCAGATTAACATGAGACTAAACACAGATACAAACCAGCGCTTGTGTCAGTGTGAAGGTTTTTTCACTGACGACTTCACATCTGAACAATTTAACACTAAACTTACAGATCAATAAAACATCCTGTCGGACGCAACCGAGGGAAAAACTAACGTATCTCACAAACCATTGATTTCCTCTGGATCCAATTAACTATTGAATTAAATCACAGGTCACACATGTCACAGAGCTAATATCACAGCTAATTGAGCTAACAGAGCTAATAATAGAGCTAACTGCTAACATATCCAATATTAGTGCTAACAGAGCTAGCTACAGAGCTAACACTGCTAATTGCTAACAGGCCTTCAGACTGTGATGTAACATAAAAGTATAAAATCTAATTTTGATGTTTCCACTGAACAAAATCATCAATAATTGATTTAAAATCAGTTTGTTTAAAAAAATCATCTTTTAAAAAGTAAAAATCTAAAGTTTGATCAAATTGATGAGTTGGTGTATTGATCCGAGATGAAAGTGATCAAACAGATTTAAAGACGAATCTGATTCTTAATGAAAAGAGTCAAACCATAATTTATCTCAGTAAATCCACTAAAAACATTGATATTTATATATTTTATATCATTTATGATGAAAAGTTCTGTTTTGCAGCTTCTCAGTGTTTAAATTAGAACTCAGGAAGAGACATTAGATCTCAGGAAGAGACATTAGATCTCAGGAAGAGACATTAGATCTCAGGAAGAGACATTAGATCTCAGGAAGAGACATTATAACTCAGGAAGAGACATTAGATCTCAGGAAGAGACATTAGATCTCAGGAAGAGACATTATAACTCAGGAAGAGACATTAGATCTCAGGAAGAGACATTAGATCTCAGGAAGAGACATTAGATCTCAGGAAGAGACATTAGATCTCAGGAAGAGACATTAGAACTCAGGAAGAGACATTAGATCTCAGGAAGAGACATTAGAACTCAGGAAGAGACATTAGATCTCAGGAAGAGACATTAGAACTCAGGAAGAGACATTAGATCTCAGGAAGAGACATTATAACTCAGGAAGAGACATTATAACTCAGTAAGAGACATTAGATCTCAGGAAGAGACATTAGATCTCAGGAAGAGACATTATAACTCAGTGAAGACATTAGAACTCAGTAGAACTCAGAAGAAGACATTAGAACTCAGTAGAAGACATTAGAACTCAGTAGAAGACATTAGAAGTCAGTAGAAGACAGTAGAACTCAGTAGAATACATTATAACTCAGAAGAAGACATTATAACTCAGTAGAAGTCAGTAGAACTCAGAAGAAGACATTAGAACTCAGTAGAACTCAGTAGAAGACATTAGAACTCAGTAGAAGTCAGTAGAACTCAGTAGAAGACATTAGAACTCAGAAGAAGACATTTGAACTCAGAAGAAGACATTATAACTCAGTAGAAGTCAGTAGAAGACAGTAGAACTCAGTAGAAGACATTAGAACTCAGTAGAAGACATTAGAACTCAGTAGAAGACATTAGAACTCAGTAGAAGACATTAGAACTCAGAAGAAGACATTAGAACTCAGTAGAAGTGTCTCACCTCTCTGCTGAGCTGCAGTTTGCTCCATCAGCATCAACAAAATCAAAATCTTCATCTCTGAAGTTCGACTGAAAACTAAACTCGACTAACTCTAACTAA
>NC_047170.1:20200327-20267827 GCF_009819705.1 Hippoglossus hippoglossus | reverse complement strand
AGTAAAATAAGGAACCTAAGTTTTCCCTTGATCCTGTTTCTCTGTGTTAACTCTTCATTTCACTCTCACACTGTTTGATGACTCATCCTGCGTCCAATCAGAAACCTTTGTACCAGTTAGCGACCGGCGCACATGGAGCTAACGGCCTCATTCATTTAAATCTGCAGGCGTCAACAAAGGTGGGGCGAGAAGCTGGTTAATAAAAAAAAAAGAAGAAAAATGAACGTTGTTATCAATTCCTTATGATAAAGAAATGTAATTAAGTTTTGTTATTTTACAGTTTAACCATAACTTTATTATAAATATCTAAAATATAAAGAAAACACAACCAAGAAATCAAACTTAAATGAAGTAAAATATAAATTCTTCTTCTTTTGTAAAATAAACTTTTCATATCAAACACAGACATGAAAATAAGTGTGAATGATTTTAGTTTGACCTCTGACCTCAGCGCCGAAAGCATCGTGTGGCGGTGAAGCTGTTGACGTGTCGTCATGGTGCAGCTCGTGATGCAGATCACAGTTTTAGTTTTCAGTCAGAACAAAGCTTCGCTCCCGTCTCACGATAATTACTGTGTCTGTGTTGCTATGGAGAAAATCCTGAAGCCGCTTTGTTTGGTGTTTACACGGTGACGCCAAATACCTTCAGTTCGTCTCACATGACTACAGGTGGACTCAGTGATCAGAGAGCTGGGAAATGAGCTAAAGGCTACATGCTAATAATGAATCAACTGCTGGAAGTTTGAAGTCTTGTGACTGTTCAGGTGTAAATTCAGAAAAGTGATCTGTAGACGCCAGAGTTTGGAAATGTGTCTGTTTCTTTGAAGCAGAACACACACCGCTCTGCACAGCTCGACTCTGTGTCCTCACTCAGCTTCACACAGTTTGTCTCGGTCATGGTCAGAGTCTCGATTTGAGGCCAAGTCCTTGTTGTTTTTGGACTCGATTGTAATGTGTCGACTGAAGTGAAAATAAGTTTCTGTACTTTGGCCACAAACTGAAACTAACCTCAGTCCCTCTGTGTTTTTTCAGCCTTTACTGGGGACGTGTCTGTTCTTCCTGAGAACCACAGACAAGGCCATAACCACCGCTAACATACAGCAGGTCAGTCCGTCGTGGTGCGTTCAGGAGCGTCTCAATGGACATTAAACTACCCCCCCCCCCCAAAAAAAAAAGAAACACACGAGACATGACAGAAGTTTTCGTTTCAACCAAACATTTAAATGATGACGATTTGTTCTGCCCACGGTGATGTCACAGTCTCCTGTACAGAGCTGATCATAGAAGTTAAGGAGGTTTTCATGAACCTTGTCCTTGCTGCGGATCAGCTGTTCTCAGGGTCCCTCTAAGCCCGGGTCCCAGGTGAATGTTCCAAGCCCCTGGTCGTAGTCAGTCACATGATCTCTGCTCCGCCTGCAGGAGGTGAACCTCGGCCTGTTGGACTGCAGCGACGGCAGCTTCCTGCACAGCGTGGAGACTCTGCTGCTGGACGTCCTGTTGCCGGCTCTCAGGTCACAGCAGGTATGAACCTGAGTGACACCTTCAACTAGACGTCCATCAGAGGAACCTGAGCAGAACCTCATGTTCTCACAGGAGCAGGATCTTCTTTTCTCTTCTGATCATGCATCAAGTTAAAAACTGTTTGGTCTGATGTTTTCTTTTCATCCTTATCATGAATGCTTTTATTATTATTATTATTATTATTATTATTATTATTATTATTATTATTATTATCATAAGTAAACAGAAACATCTCTATATCCAGTGTCTAAAGGACTTTAGATGGACGACATAGAACATGAACATTAAATAAAATGTCAAAGATGGTTTCTGTCATTTTGCGGGTTCTCATCTCGGAATGTTCACGGGTTCACGTGTTCACGTTGAGGTCGGTTTGTATGAACTCCCGCTGACCCTCTGATTCCGTGTGCAGACGTGGGGCTCGGTGCAGACGGGAGCTTCCTCTCCTGACGTCCAGTCCTTCCAGTCGTCTGTGGATCAGTTTGTCAGTAATCTGAACTCGGCCAGACTCAACGTGGAGAGAAAGTTCCAGCTGAAGCCGGTTGACCTCCCTGACGCCATCGAGCAGCTGAGCCTCCCCGCGGATTACACCTCTGCAGGTAGGAGGGACCACTCCGCCGTTTATTCCTCTTCTCTCTTTTTATATAAATCTATTTAGAAGAAAATGATTAACATCGTACAACAACGTGTTTGACATTTAACCAAAAAACCTGGTCCAAGAAATGACTTGCGCTTTTGCTCTCAGCCAATAACAGCGAGCTGGTGGAGCGTCTGAGGGCGTGGTCTCGGTGTGGACCAATCAGATCAAAGCAGGTGCTGACGGAGAGCGAGCAGATGAGGAAGGAGGCGGGATGACGTCGGCCCCTCGGCGGAGCTGGAGCACTGGAAGAGACGCCTGGTCACCTTTAACAGGTGAAGGTCAAAATACAAACCAACGTGTGAAAGTCTGTGAAAACATTTAAAATGATCTGATCTCATCTTTCTCTCATTTCATCTTTAGTGTCACTCACTTTGTCCAAATTCATTTTCTTTACATTTAAAATTTGAGTTAAACTTTTATTGAAAATGTCTCTTTTTTATCTCAGTCTGGTTTCATCTCTAATCCAGTCGTGTGTGTGTTGTGTGTGTGTGTGTGTGTGTGTGTGTGTGTGTGTGTGTGTCTGTGTGTCTGTGTGTCTGTGTGTGTGTGTGTGTCTGTGTGTGTGTGTGTGTGTGTCTGTGTGTGTGTGTGTGTGTCAGTCTGATGGAGGAGTTGAAGAGTCCTCAGGTGAAAAAGGACTCTGGGAGTTCCTGGCAGGTCGCCAGGTCCCGAGCGATACGAGTCTGGAGAGAGCTGGTCAGTGTCTGGAGAGTTTAAACTCAACAACTTATGTTGCGTCTGTCTGCCCGACTGTCTCACTGTCTGTCTGTCTCACTGTCTGTCTCACTGTCTGTCTGTCTCACTGTCTGCCTGTGTCACTGTCTGTCTGTCTCACTGTCTGTCTGTCTTACTGTCTGTCTCACTGTCTGTCTGTGTCACTGTCTGTCTGTCTCACTGTCTGTCTGTGTCACTGTCTGTCTGTCTCACTGTCTGCCTGTCTCCACTGTCTGTGTGTCTGTCTGTCTCACTGTCTGTCTGTCTACTGTCTGTGTGTCCGTCTGTCTCACTGTCTGTGTGTCTGTCTGTCTCACTGTCTGTCTGTCTCACTGTCTGTCTGTCTCACTGTCTGTGTGTCTGTCTGTCTCACTGTCTGTCTGTCTCACAGTCTGTCTGTCTCACTGTCTGTCTGTGTCACTGTCTGTCTGTCTCACTGTCTGTCTGTCTCACTGTCCTGTCCTGTCTCACTGTCTGTCTGTCTCACCGTCTGTCCTGTCTCACCGTCTGTCTGTCTCACGGTCTGTCTGTCTCTGTGTTTCAGGACAGAGAAATCACTGTGGTGTCTAACGAGGCCAAAGACAACGTGAAGTACCTGAACACCCTGAACAAGTTCTTTAGACCTCTGAGGAAATGCACTCCGGTAAAAATAATAGAATAATAAGAAGTGAAATATAATAAAATATAAATAAATGAATGAATAAATATAATAATATAATAGAATAAACTTTATGTAAAACTAGAGACTGAACTTAACCCTGAAAGTTGATGAATGAAATCTTCAAATCAACCTTAAAACAAAGAGTCGGAATCAAGAGGCTGAAGCAGACGCAGAATCTTTAGTTTGAGGAACAAAGATGTGAAGATAAAAACTTTATCATCTCTCTAATATTTAAATATACGCTGTGGGGGTGGAGCTGGACTCTCTGACAGCGTGTCAGACAGGATGCTGTCTAAGTCACATGACATCCTGGACAGTGTGCCCCCCCCTCTCCATGACGAGCAGGACTCACCGAGACGCACCGCAGAGCGCCACAGGAAGTCGTCCTGCCTGAGGCCGTCCAACTACACAACTCCTCCCTCTGAGCGTCTGAGTCAGAGGACTTGACTCGTTACAATGCCACCGATATCCACACATATCCATGCTTGCACTAAATACTCAATCTACAGAACGCACATATTGTACATATGTCATATCTAATTTTATTTCTATATATTTTTTAATCTTTATATGCTTATATTTCTACTCTTGCATGGAGCTATTGTAACAAACACAATTTCCCCCTGGGATCAATAAAGTATTTCTGATTCTGATTCAATACTGATGTGTGGTTGTGTGTCTGCTGTGTGTTGTGTGTCTGCTGTTGTGTTGTGTGTCTGCTGTGTGTTGTGTGTCTCTCCCCTCACAGACTGGTTTTGCTGGAGCACCTCCCCGGGCTGATGATGAGCATCAGATGATTCTCACGTTCTCTCAGTTCTACAACAGCTCAGAGAAGATGACGTCTCTGCTGCTGAAGGTCACAAACCAGATGATGTCATCCTGTAGGAGCTTCCTGCTGCAGAGCGTCAGCCACATCTGGGACCAGAGCAGGTAGAGGTCCTACCAGTCATACAGCAGGTAGAGGTCCTACAGTCATACAGCAGGTAGAGGTCCTACAGTCATTCAGCAGGTAGAGGTCCTACAGTCATACAGCAGGTAGAGGTCCTACAGTCACACAGCAGGTAGAGGTCCTACAGTCATACAGCAGGTAGAGGTCCTACAGTCATTCAGCAGGTAGAGGTCCTACAGTCATACAGCAGGGTAGAGGTCCTACAGTCACACAGCATGTAGAGGTCCTACAGTCATACAGCAGGTAGAGGTCCTACAGTCATACAGCAGGTAGAGGTCCTACAGTCATACAGCAGGTAGAGGTCCTACAGTCATACAGCAGGTAGAGGTCCTACAGGTCATACAGGCATGTAGAGGTCCTACAGTCCATACAGCATGTAGAGGTCCTACAGTCATACAGCAGGTAGAGGTCCTACAGTCATACAGCAGGTAGAGGTCCTACAGTCACACAGCAGGTAGAGGTCCTACAGTCACACAGCAGGTAGAGGTCCTACAGTCATACAGCAGGTAGAGGTCATACAGCAGTAGAGGTCATAACAGCAGGTAGAGGTCCTACAGTCACACAGCAGTTAGAGGTCCTACAGTCATACAGCAGGTAGAAGGTCCTACAGTCATACAGCAGGTAGAGGTCCTACAGTCATACAGCAGGTAGAGGTCCTACAGTCATACAGCAGGTAGAGATCCTACAGTCATACAGCATGTAGAGGTCCTACAGTCATACAGCAGGTAGAGGTCCTACAGTCATACAGCAGGTAGAGGTCCTACAGTCATACAGCAGGTAGAGGTCCTACAGTCACACAGCAGGTAGAGGTCCTACAGTCACACAGCAGGTAGAGGTCCTACAGTCATACAGCAGGTAGAGGTCCTACAGTCATACAGCAGGTAGAGGTCATACAGTCATACAGCAGGTAGAGGTCCTACAGTCACACAGCAGGTAGAGGTCCTACAGTCATACAGCAGGTAGAGGTCCTACAGTCATACAGCAGGTAGAGGTCATACAGCAGGTAGAGGTCATACAGTCATACAGCAGGTAGATGTCCTACAGTCATACAGCAGGGTAGAGGTCCTACAGTCATACAGCATGTAGAGGTCCTACAGTCATACAGCAGGTAGAGGTCCTACAGTCATACAGCAGGTAGAGGTCCTACAGTCATACAGCAGGTAGAGGACCTACAGTCATACAGCAGGTAGAGGTCCTACAGTCATACAGCAGGTAGAGGTCCTACAGTCATACAGCAGGTAGACGTCCTACAGTCATACAGCAGGTAGAGATCCTACAGTCATACAGCAGGTAGAGGTCCTACAGTCATACAGCAGGTAGAGGTCCTACAGTCATACAGCAGGTAGATGTCCTACAGTCATACAGCAGGTAGATGTCCTACAGTCATACAGCAGGTAGAGGTCCTACAGTCATACAGCATGTAGAGGTCCTACAGTCATACAGCAGGTAGAGGTCCTACAGTCATACAGCAGGTAGATGTCCTACAGTCATACAGCAGGTAGAGGTCCTACAGTCATACAGCAGGTAGATGTCCTACAGTCATACAGCAGGTAGAGGTCCTACAGTCATACAGCAGGTAGATGTCCTACAGTCATACAGCAGGTAGAGGTCCTACAGTCATACAGCATGTAGAGGTCCTACAGTCATACAGCAGGTAGAGGTCCTACAGTCATACAGCATGTAGAGGTCCTACAGTCATACAGCAGGTAGAGGTCCTACAGTCATACAGCAGGTAGAGGTCCTACAGTCATACAGCATGTAGAGGTCCTACAGTCATACAGCAGGTAGAGATCCTACAGTCATACAGCATGTAGAGGTCCTACAGTCATACAGCAGGTAGAGGTCCTACAGTCATTCAGCAGGTAGAGGTCCTACAGTCATACAGCATGTAGAGGTCCTACAGTCATACAGCATGTAGAGGTCCTACAGTCATACAGCAGGTAGAGGTCCTACAGTCATACAGCAGGTAGAGGTCCTACAGTCATACAGCAGGTAGATGTCCTACAGTCATACAGCAGGTAGAGGTCCTACAGTCATACAGCATGTAGAGGTCCTACAGTCATACAGCAGGTAGAGGTCCTACAGTCATACAGCAGGTAGAGGTCCTACAGTCATACAGCATGTAGAGGTCCTACAGTCATACAGCAGGTAGAGATCCTACAGTCATACAGCATGTAGAGGTCCTACAGTCATACAGCAGGTAGAGGTCCTACAGTCATACAGCAGGTAGAGGTCCTACAGTCATACAGCAGGTAGATGTCCTACAGTCATACAGCAGGTAGAGGTCCTACAGTCATACAGCAGGTAGAGGTCCTACAGTCATACAGCAGGTAGAGGTCCTACAGTCATACAGCAGGTAGAGGTCCTACAGTCATACAGCAGGTAGATGTCCTACAGTCATACAGCAGGTAGAGGTCCTACAGTCATACAGCATGTAGAGGTCCTACAGTCATACAGCAGGTAGAGGTCCTACAGTCATACAGCAGGTAGAGGTCCTACAGTCATACAGCATGTAGAGGTCCTACAGTCATACAGCAGGTAGAGATCCTACAGTCATACAGCAGGTAGAGGTCCTACAGCCAGTGACCTTTGACCTCTGAATTCTGCTCAGATCTTCAGATATTGTGTTCACAAAGTGTGTGTGTGTGTGTGTGTGTGTGGGTGTGTGTGTGTGTGTGTGTGTGTGTGTGTGTGTGTGTGTGTGTGTGTGTGTGTGTGTGGGTGTTTGTGTGTCAGGTCAGTGTTGTTGCAGCGTATCTCTGAGTGTTGTCATCTGAAGGTTCAGTACCAGAGGAGTTTCCAGTCAGTCAGAGATCAGCTGAGAGAAAATCCTGAGATGAGACAGTTTGACCTCAGGTAAAATCCTCGTCCTCATTGTCTCATTGTCTCAGTGTCTCATTGTCTCAGTGTCTCAGTGTCTCCTTGTCTCTCACCATCATGTCTTCTTCTTCCTTCTCCTGCAGTGAAAACTACATCTTTGGGAAGTTTGATGCTTTCTGCAGACGTCTTGAGAAGATTGCTGACATGGCGTCTACGCTGGAGAGTCTGACCGCTCTGCAACACATGAAGGTCATTCCAACGAATTTATATATATATATATATATATATATATATATATATATATTCTGTATATATACATATACATGTCCTGTGTGTCCTGATGTGAAGCTTACGTGTGTTTCAGGTGGAGGGTGTTGAGGAGATTTACGTTCGATACCAGAGCATCGTCTGCACAACTGAGTCCAAGACCTATGACTTCCTGGACCACCGCAACCTGGAGGTGAGCTGTGGAATTACAGGATGAATCACAGATTCAGAGCAGAACATCAGTTCACAACTTCAACAGTCTCCTAACACGCACACACACAGGAACAGACACACACACACACACTGGCATCAGAGTATTTAAGTGAAGTTGTCAAGTCTTTAGCAACAGTACTTTACTTTTTTCATTGCGTGTGTGTGTGTGTGTGTGTGTGTGTGTGTGTGTGTGTGTGTGTGTGTGTGTGTGTGTGTGTCAGTTTGACAGTGACTACACAGACTTTCAGCTGCAAGTTCAGAGTTTGTTCCAGTCTCTTCAGTCTCTACTCGACTTTTGGTTCCATCAGTCTCTCACTGTAGGTTCATTATACGTTCTACTGAGTGTGTTTGTCTGTTTGTGTGTGATCATGTTAATCCATCGTGTTTGTGTCTCTCTGTGTGTGTGTCTCTCTGTGTGTGTTTCAGACAGAGCAGATGCTGGATCTACTGGTTGTGTTTGAGTCTCTTCCTGCGTCTCCTCTGGATCTGAAGCTTCATTACCTGCAGCTGCTGCAGTTTTACGGCCGAGAGCTGGAGCTGCTGAGGAGGACGTACGAGAGACAGAGAGAGAGACCGACCATTGGACGCAACCTGCCTCCGGTACACCTGTCGCTCTGCCTACCTGTCGCTCTGCCCACCTGTCCATCTGCCCACCTGTCCATCTGCCCACCTGTCGCTCTGCCTACCTGTCGCTCTGCCTACCTGTCCATCTGCCCACCTGTCGCTCTGCCTACCTGTGCCTCTGTCCACCTGTCGCTCTGCCCACCTGTCGCTCTGCCTACCTGTCGCTCTGCCTACCTGTCCATCTGCCCACCTGTCGCTCTGCCTACCTGTCCATCTGCCCACCTGTCGCTCTGCCCACCTGTCGCTCTGCCTACCTGTGCCTCTGTCCACCTGTCGCTCTGCCCACCTGTCGCTCTGCCTACCTGTCCATCTGCCCACCTGTCGCTCTGCCCACCTGTCGCTCTGCCCACCTGTCCATCTGCCCACCTGTCCATCTGCCCACCTGTCGCTCTGCCCACCTGTCGCTCTGTCCACCTGTCGCTCTGTCCACCTGTCGTGGGATGTCAGTAACATCACCTGTCGCTCTGCCCACCTGTCGCTCTGCCCACCTGTCGCTCTGCCCACCTATCGCTCTGCCTACCTGTGCCTCTGTCCACCTGTCGCTCTGTCCACCTGTCGCTCTGTCCACCTGTCGCTCTGTCCACCTGTCGCTCTGTCCACCTGTCCATCTGCCCACCTGTCGCTCTGCCCACCTGTCGCTCTGTCCACCTGTCGCTCTGTCCACCTGTCGTGGGATGTCAGTAACATCACCTGTCGCTCTGCCACCTGTCGCTCTGCCCACCTGTCGCTCTGCCCACCTATCGCTCTGCCTACCTGTGCCTCTGTCCACCTGTCGCTCTGTCCACCTGTCGCTCTGTCCACCTGTCGCTCTGTCCACCTGTCGCTCTGCCTACCTGTCGCTCTGCCCACCTGTCGCTCTGCCTACCTGTCGCTCTGTCCACCTGTCGTGGGATGTCAGTAACATCACCTGTCTCTCTCAGGCGGCCGGTCGGGTGCTGTGGTGTCGTCACCTGTTCCGGAGGATTGAAGCCCCCATGTTGATCCTGAAGAAGAAGCTGAACGTCCTGAAGGTACCGCCTCTGATATTTTCCGACCAATCATGTCAGTGTCTCTGACCCATTTGAACTCAGTGACCCCGTCTCTCTCCCAGGGACCAGAGATGACCAAAGTGATCCGCAGCTACAACAAGATGGCGCTCATGCTGCTGCAGTACGAGGAAGTGCACCTGCAGGGGTGGGTTCAGACTGCAGAGAGGGCGCCGCACTGCCTCAGCGCCGCCCTGCTGGTCCGACATCAAAACTGCAAGGTATGACTGATGACTGAAAACAGTGACGGATCAGTGACTGTACATAACGATGTGTACGTTTCAGGAGGTCTTGGTGAACCTGGACCCTGTGGTGCTGGAGGTTCTGCAGGAGTTTCGCTGGATGACCAAACTCGGGGTGTTTGTGCCAAAAGTCCTCGTGAAGATGACGTCCAGAGAATCAGAGATCAAAGCTCTTTACAACCAGTGAGAACACACGTTCCTATTTTAGTTTGTACTGTTTAATAACTCAAGAACTTCATGATTTAATCCTTCCTGATTTGGTTCAAACGTTTCCTTTGACTCACAGATGAACTGATCAGATTTTAGTGAGGTCAAAGTTCAAGGTCACAGTGACCAAATGAGTCTGGTTAATGGAGACACACAATTCTAAGGGCAGTAATTGTTTTTTTATTCTAAATGACTTAAACTGAATTGAGTTTAGTGAATGTTTTACTCGACATATTTGACCAGACTTTCCTCCACAACTCTTCACATCTCACGTTTCTCTCGTCTTTGCTCATCTCGTCTGTCTTTGTTGAACTGGTGTAGCTTTTAGTCTCTTGATCATGGTGTTCGACGCTCTGATCTGTCCAGGCTGCAGGAGCTGCTGCAGGACTACAGCTCGGTCGTTGACGGGATCCCGGCTCTTCTCTTCCCTCTGATGCAGCCCTTCATCGGCCGGGTGGAGGCGGCGCTCTCCCCCGGACTCACCACACTGTCCTGGACCGCTCTCAACACTGACGCATGTGAGCAGGAACAGATCTGCTGCTCTATGTTGTGATGTGATAAACCTAGATTATGTAAACACACGGTGACACATGATTGAAACTACGATGTTCCTGCCTGTGCTCAGTCATACAGAGTGTGTATGTGGCCCTGGAGGAGCTGGAGCAGGTTTCTAAAGCCGCCACAGATCTGTTGGAGTGTCGTGTCGATCGGCTGCTTCAGGCCGTGTCCTCCTGCAGCCTGCTGGTCCTGCCTGAAGACTCCCCCGTCTCACCTCACCACCTCCTGCTGCAGACAGACGCCTCAGTCCGAGCTGCTGCCGTCACTCTGAACTGGTAACGTTTTAATGGTTATGTTTCAGACTGTGTGAGAATCAGCTCTGTTATAATGGTTCTGTTTTGGTGTTCGCCCCCTGTCTGTTAATGCTGTTACTGCAACGACTGCAGAGTGAAATGTAACAGTTTTTCACTTACACCTGACAACTCCACAGTTTCTCCATCTCCCCAAGTCAAGAGTTCGAATGTCACATCAATAACAGCACTCGGCCTCTAACAGCACAGCTTTACTCTCTCCTCTCCGGCCTCCCACTCAAACTCCTCCATAAACTCCAACTGGTCCAAAACGCAGCTGACCGGATCCTCACCAGAACCCAAACCCCAGAACCCAAACCCCAGAACCCAAACCCCAGAACCCATCCAGCGAACACATCGCCCCTGGCTCCCTATCAAATACAGCTTCAACTTCAAGGTTCTCCTCCTCACTACCAAGGCTCTCCACAACATGGCACCTCCTCCCCTCTCTGACCTCCTCCTCAACTACACACCCACCCATACTCTCCGCTCGTCCTCCTCCATGCTCCTCACCACACCTCCTGCCCGGCTGTCTTCCATGGGCTCAAGAGCCTTCAGCCGTGCAGCCCCCCCCCCCCCCCCGTCTCTGGAACTCTCTCCCACCTTCAAATCCTGTTTAAAAACTCACCTCTTCCGATCGACGTACTCAGAATACTTCTTTAGTATTTACTTGATCTTTTGTTAGTCTGTTGTTGTGTGTTGTTGTGTTCATGTTTGCTCTGTTTTTATATTTGTGAATCTGTTTTATTTTATTATTATTTCTACATGTAAGGTGACCTTGAGTGTCATGAAAGGCGCCCATACATAAAATGTATTATTATTATTATAATTATTATTATTGTGTGTGTGTGTGTGTGTGTGTGTGTGTGTGTGTGTGTGTGTGTGTGTGTGTGTGTGTGTGTGTGTGTGTGTGTGTGTGAGACAGGCAGAGTCAGCAGGTGGAGAAATATGTGTTTGAGCTGATTGAGGAGGTGAAGAAGAAGATGAAGCCGACAGAGACTGTTAATCTGGAGGTAACACACACATAAGTTTAATGAGTAAAAAAAAAAACAATACACCTCTCCTCTCATCCTCCTCCTCCTCCTCCTCCTTCTCCTCCTCCTCCTCCTCCTCCTCCTCCTCCTCCTCCTCCTCCTCCTCCTCCTCCTCAGGGATCTTTCCAGTGTCTCCATCCAGACTCCAAACAGAAGACTCGCTGTCAGTCTTGTCTTCCTTGTCGTTTCTACAACCTGATTGGTCAGATCTGTAATCGCAGCACTGAAGCTCTGGTCAAAGGTCAGATTCCTTTACTCCATCACATCATGAAGATCAACATACAGATAAATAAATCTCTACGTTCTTGTTTGTCTTTTCTTTCCAGCCACCAAATCATCTCTGGACGCCCTGAGGAGGAGACTCCATGTCGTTAATACCAGTCGTCCTCCGCCTCCTCTTCCTCCTCCAGCAGCCACTCTGCTCCTCTCCTCTCCTCAGAGCCTCCATCCAGCTCGCCATCCCCAACATCGTCCTCAGACCCAGTCTGGACGACATTCAGGTCCGTCTGCTCTGTGACCTCTGACCTCTGAAGTCGACTCTTCACCTTGCAGAACATTACACTGAACTGGTTTCATGGTTTGAGTTTCCCATGTGTTTCAGACCACAGTGAATCATCTGGTGAACCTGGTGTTGTCTGTGACCAGAGACATTCCTCTGTGGACGTTCTCTCACATGCAGTACAAACAGCAGCAGGTAGACGCTCGCCTCACACACCTGTCAGTGCACAACCAATCACATCCCAGCATTACTCTCTCTCCGTGCAGGTGGAGCAGGCGGCGGTTCGCGACGCTGGAGACGACGTCACGGTGAAGCCGCCGGTGCTCAGGCCTCTGGACAGACAGCTGGCCCGAACATAAGACGTCACCAAGTCAGTCCTTATTTAGTTCCTAGTTTTTATTTTTGAGGATGTTGACCTGGTGTTTAACATAATGAACCAAAACTAGAAACTAAAACCTCAGTTCAGCCTAATGTGATTCATTACAAATCATTTATGATCAGAGACTGTAAATAAAGATCAAAGACACGTCTTTACTTCCTCCAGAAATGAGCTCAAAGTAGCTCAGATATAAATGCTGCCATCTTGTGGTGATCGTGCAGTGGAGCCCGGGTATCGAGGATCTGCCCATTAACTCTCTCCACCAATCCTGAGTCAGTCTCTGCTGTCAATCATGAGCCCGTTATGAACACTTGAACAAACATCAGTGAGATAAGAACGAGCTGAAACGACAGAAACATCTTTGACAAACATTTATTTAACGTCTACTTTGAGTTTTTTAGTTTTGCCCATGTCCCATCTCCTAACATGGAGGAGGCATATTTGACCTGTACTGTAGCCATCCACCAGGGGGCGATGGATGATTTGGCTTCACTTTTATGAGCCGTCATGTATCTGTGTGTATTTTGCAGGTTGGTGATGCAGCTCAGCTCCGAGGTGTCGTCCCTGAGAGGACAGGCTGCTGAGACGCTGAATGACCTCACTCACTTCTCCGCTCTGTGGAACCAGGTTTGTGTGTCTGTGTCGATCAAGCTTCAACCTGTCCCTTTTATTAACTCGTCTCAAATCATCAGATCTGTTATTTCTGTAGTTAAGTTAGATATTTTTAAACTTGCAGAAATCTGTTTTAATTTAGGTAACAGTGCGTTTAATGCAGTCGCCTGTTGGTGGCGTCGTTTCCTCTTTGTGTCAGTGTTTGTCAGAAGAGTCAAAAGGAACTTTTATCCAGTTTGAAGTCACGTTTTAGATCGTGGTGGTTTTTAACTCTGTTTGAAGCAGATGAAGGATTTCATTTCGTCCCACACTGTCCCTGATGAAGACTACAACTCCCATCGTCCCACACTGTCCCTGATGAAGACTACAACTCCCATCATCCCACACTGTCCCTGATGAAGACTACAACTCCCATCGTCCCACACTGTCCCTGATGAAGACTACAACTCCCATCGTCCCACACTGTCCCTGATGAAGACTACAACTCCCATCGTCCCACACTGTCCCTGATGAAGACTACAACTCCCATCGTCCCACACTGTCCCTGATGAAGACTACAACTCCCATCGTCCCACACTGTCCCTGATGAAGACTACAACTCCCATCGCCCCACACTGTCCCTGATGAAGACTACAACTCCCATCGTCCCACACTGTCCCTGATGAAGACTACAACTCCCATCGTCCCACACTGTCCATGAGGAAGACTACAACTCCCATCGTCCACACTGTCCCTGATGAAGACTACAACTCCCATCGTCACACACTGTCCCTGAGGAAGACTACAACTCCCATCGTCCCACACTGTCCCTGATGAAGACTACAACTCCCATCGTCCCACACTGTCCCTGATGAAGACTACAACTCCCATCGTCCCACACTGTCCATGAGGAAGACTACAACTCCCATCGTCCCACACTGTCCCTGATGAAGACTACAACTCCCATCGTCCCACACTGTCCCTGATGAAGACTACAACTCCCATCGTCCCACACTGTCCCTGATGAAGACTACAACTCCCATCGTCCCACACTGTCCCTGATGAAGACTACAACTCCCATCGCCCCACACTGTCCCTGATGAAGACTACAACTCCCATCGTCCCACACTGTCCCTGATGAAGACTACAACTCCCATCGTCCCACACTGTCCATGAGGAAGACTACAACTCCCATCGTCCCACACTGTCCCTGATGAAGACTACAACTCCCATCGTCACACACTGTCCCTGAGGAAGACTACAACTCCCATCGTCCCACACTGTCCCTGATGAAGACTACAACTCCCATCGTCCCACACTGTCCCTGATGAAGACTACAACTCCATCGTCCCACACTGTCCCTGATGAAGACTACAACTCCCATCGTCCCACACTGTCCCTGATGAAGACTACAACTCCCATCGTCACACACTGTCCCTGAGGAAGACTACAACTCCCATCGTCCCACACTGTCCCTGATGAAGACTACAACTCCCATCGTCCCACACTGTCCCTGATGAAGACTACAACTCCCATCGTCCCACACTGTCCCTGATGAAGACTACAACTCCCATCGTCCCACACTGTCCCTGATGAAGACTACAACTCCCATCGTCCCACACTGTCCCTGAGGAAGACTACAACTCCCATCGTCCCACACTGTCCCTGATGAAGACTACAACTCCCATCGTCCCACACTGTCCCTGATGAAGACTACAACTCCCATCGTCCCACACTGTCCCTGAGGAAGACTACAACTCCCATCGTCCCACACTGTCCCTGATGAAGACTACAACTCCCATCATCCCACACTGCTGTTGTTCCATGTTTAAAGATCACTGTTCTGTTTTCAGGAGCCAGAGGAGCAGGTGCAGATCTTTCTGAAATCGGAGCCGTCGCTGACAGAGTTCAGTTCTCAGATCTGCTTCTACTCTGTGAGTCCAACACCTCTTCATCTTCATCACTACTCCTCTTCATCACTTCATATCTTCATCACTACTTTTACTCATGTTAATGATTTGAACAATTCTTCCACCCCTGAAGAAGAAACAAGAACCAAAACGTGAAACCATAAATAAATTTGACGACACGTCTCCACTTCCTGTAGAAAGATCTGATGCTGACGTGTTGTGGAGTCAGTCGTGATCACGGAGTCGTAGTAAACATTTATTTAACATTTACTTTGATTTTTTAGTTTGGTCCATGTCCCATCTGCTAACATGGAGGAGGAGGGTTTAGGATCTATACTGCAGCCGGCCAGTCGTCCGTCTTTATGTACAGTCAGTATTTACTCTCTGTTCTCCCATGATGCATTGCTGCAGAAGCTGGAGGTGCAGATTTCGGAGCTCCCTCTGTTTCGTACGATGGGTTCCATCATCTTCGACACCGACGAGCTGAAGCTGGCTCTGACTCAGGAAAGTCGACTGTGGAAACAAGCCTTTGGTGCTGCGCTCAACCGCCGGGCGTCCACCGACATGGACGGCATCTTCACGTTTGTGGACGGGATGACGAAGAGTCTGCAGCGTCCAATCACAGACCTGGAGGACGTCCGAGGAGCCATGTCGGCACTCAGAGAGGTGAAGGGACACATGAACTGAGGAGTTCTTGTCAGTGATGGTAGAAGATGTGAGGAGACGTGTTGCATATGAAGAAGTCTTGTTGTGATCCACGATCAGCTGACACCATGTAACCTGCTCAGTTCCTCCTTTCTTTAATCCTCCGTCATGTTTTCACTCTTTGATTCACTCAGTCGTTCATTTCATCTTATATTTGACAGTGAGACACGTTTGACTCATTCCTCGCTGTTTGTGTTTGAGGTTCGGGAGGCGGAGGTTCGTATCGACGCCACTATCGGTCCAGTCGAGGAATCCTTCGCTCTGCTCAACAAACACGAGCTGCTGTTTAATGACGGGAACGCCGAGCGCGTGGACGGCCTGACGTACGCCTGGAAGAACCTCAACGCCCTGGTGAGGAGGGGGACGCCGTCGAGGGAAGGTATAACATCAACAAGAGTTTGTACGAAGATCCAGGTGTGTGTGTGTGTGTGTGTCTGTGATTTTAGGTGGTGCAGAACCAGAACACTCTGGTGAAGATCCAACCCAGCATGAAGGCAGACCTGCTGTCTGCAGTCCAGAGCTTCCAGAGCGACGTTCACGACTTCTGCACCAAGTACAACCAAAGGTATACACACACACACACACACACACACACACACACACACACACACACACACACACACACACACACACACACACACACACACAATAACACGTTGGACCTGTGCACAACAACTCAAACCTGTGCGTGCAGGGGTCCTGGCGTGGAGGGCGTGGCTCCAGTTGAAGCCAGTGAGCGCCTGCAGTGTTTTCAGTCAGACTTTGATCAGCTGTGGAGGAAGTTCATCACCTACTCAGGAGGAGAGGAGCTGTTCGGTTTGACTGTTAAAGGTTCGTCTCACCACCTGCCTCCTTGCTTCCTTCTCTCCTTCTCTCCTGGCTTCTCTCCTCCTTAATCTCCCTCCTCCCTTGCAGAGTATCCAGAGCTGCAGAGGATCAAGAGGGAGCTCTCTCTTCTGTCCAAACTTTACAGTTTATATAACTCCGTCATCGACAGCGTGACTGGATACTACGACTTCCTGTGGGCCGGACTGGACATCGAGAAGATGAACCTGGAGCTGCAGGACTTCCAGAACAGGTCGAGCAGCGAGGACAGTGATAGGACAATATTTAAAACTGGATAAAAGTCGATGAATGCAGCAGAAAAAGAGAAATAAAAAGTAAAAGATCTCTGTTGTAGTTTTATTTCTTCACCTGTCTCTGGGTCTTTTCAGGATCAAGAAGCTTCCAAAGGCGTTGAAGGAGTGGCAGGCGTTTAGAGATCTGAAGAAGACCATCGATGACTTCACTGAGTCCTGCCCTCTGCTCTACATGATGGCCAACAAGGTACGAGGCCGGTCAGAGGTGTCCCTGATCTCACCTGTGTCTTAGAAAACATTCACTCAGTTTGTGTCTCAGAACCTGAAGCTGTGGACTCTGTGTCCTTCAGGCGATGCTGCCCAGACACTGGACTCGTCTCAGTGAGTTGACCGCTCACAGTTTCCAGGTGGAATCAGAGAGCTTCTCTCTCAGAAGCATCATGGAGGCTCCGCTGCTAAAACACAAAGAGGACATTGAGGTTTGGATGATTTATTCACATTATTTTATTTTAATCTGACACAATAACTTTTGTTGGAAAGATTGTAATTCTTAACTTGTTAATGATAAAGTTAATTCTTCTGGGACTTTCCCAAATCTTTTTATTAATCCTGAAAAATTAAGAATAATCCTGAAATGTCCAAGATATGGACATCAGAGTTTGGGAATAACCTATAAATGTTTGGAGTAATAATCCTGACTGGACCTGGATTATAAGAGAGAGATGAAAAAAATAAAAGCTATTCTGAAATACCACAGTTATTTATAGTCAGGACTCAAAAGTCTAAAATAATCCTGACAACTGTTCAGTAAAAATCCAGATAATCCAGATTAATCTCCACAAATGAAAGTTCAGAAATTATCAAAAAGATGGAAACTGGATTGTCTGTCTTCTGTCCTGTTGTCGTCAGGATGTCTGCATCAGTGCAGTGAAGGAGCGAGACATCGAGGCCAAGCTGAAGGACGTCGTGGCCGAGTGGAGCAGCCAGAGCCTCAGCTTTGCCCCCTTCAGGACCAGAGGAGAACTGCTGCTGAGAGGAGCCGACACCGTAGAGAAGGTCTCCATGATGGAGGACGGCCTGATGGTGCTGACGTCACTGCTGAGCAACAGGTAGGGGGGGGGGGGGGAGAAAGAGAAAGAGAAAGAGAATAAAAGATCAAGAATCAAAAAATATTGATAGAAGTAAGATTAGTTGTAGAACAAAAGACTGGGTGGAGAGATGGATGAAAGAAAGAATGAATGAAAGAAAGAATGAATGAATGAATGAATGAATGAATGAATGAAAGAAAGAAAGAAAGAATGAATGAATGAATGAATGAATGAATGAATGAAAGAAAGAATGAATGAATGAATGAATGAATGAATGAAAGAAAGAATGAATGAATGAATGAATGAATGAAAGAAAGAATGAATGAATGAATGAATGAATGAAAGAAAGAATGAATGAATGAATGAATGAATGAATGAAAGAAAGAAAGAAAGAATGAATGAATGAATGAATGAATGAATGAAAGAAAGAAAGAAAGAAAGAAAGAATGAATGAATGAATGAATGAATGAATGAAAGAATGAATGAATGAATGAATGAATGAATGAATGAATGAATGAAAGAAAGAAAGAAAGAAAGAAAGAAAGAAAGAAAGAAAGAAAGAAAGAAAGAAAGAATGAATGAATGAAAGAGAATGAATGAATGAATGAAAGAATGAATGAATGAATGAAAGAAAGAATGAATGAATGAATGAATGAATGAATGAATGAAAGAAAGAAAGAATGAATGAATGAATGAATGAATGAAAGAAAGAAAGAAAGAAAGAATGAATGAATGAATGAATGAATGAATGAATGAATGAATGAATGAATGAATGAATGAATGAATGAATGAAAGAATGAATGAATGAATGAATGAAAGAGAATGAATGAATGAATGAATGAATGAATGAAAGAAAGAAAGAAAGAAAGAAAGAATGAATGAATGAATGAATGTCGTCCTGCAGGTACAACGCTCCGTTCAAGCCGTCCATCCAGCTGTGGGTCCAGAAACTCTCCAACACGTCCGAGATCATCGAGAAGTGGTTGTCGGTTCAAAACCTCTGGATCTACCTGGAGGCCGTGTTTGTGGGCGGAGACATCGCCAAACAGCTGCCTCAGGTCAGAACAAACATCAGGCTGCGTGTCACCAGTGACATCATCACCACGCCTCGTTGTTGCCATGCCAACCTGCAAACAGCTTTCCTGTGGCTTGATGCTTGTTGTTTGTTCCTCAGGAGGCGAAACGTTTCCTGAACATCGACAAGTCCTGGCAGAGGATCATGCAGCGAGCACACGAGCTTCCCAACGCCGTGCAGTGCTGCGTGGGAGACGAGACGCTCAGCCAGGTGCTGCCCACGTGCCTCTGAGCAACACAACCGTGCTGTAGGTCCACGCTCACAGCCGCTTGTTGTCTCTGCAGCTGCTGCCTCACCTGCTGGAGCAGCTGGAGCTGTGTCAGAAGTCTCTGTCCGGTTACCTGGAGAAGAAACGACTGGTGTTTCCTCGCTTCTTCTTCGTGTCCGACCCCGCCCTGCTGGAGATCCTGGGTCAGGCGTCGGACTCGCACACCATACAGGTAACACGAGTGTGAAATGTGTCGCACGAGAAGAAACACGTCAGCTCAGCAGTGCAATAATTACATTAAAATAAAAGCAAAGTAGAAAGAGCTTCACCCACACACACACACACACACACACACACACACACACACACACACACACACACACACACACACACACACACACACACACACACACACACACACACACACACACACACACACACACACACACACACACACACACATACGGTGCAGGTGGAACAAACACTGGTTTAAGATTTAGTTTCATTTTTAAAACTTTTCTCTGCTCCACCTCTCAGCACCTTTCGTCTTTTCTTTCTTTTCTTTCTTTACGATCTTGATAAAATAGTTGATAAATATTTAAGTCTGAATTCTCTTTGTCATCAGGCTCATCTCCTGAGTCTGTTCGACAACGTTAGCCGAGTCGTGTTCAGTGAGAAACTCTACGACCAGATGCTCAGTTTTCAGTCTCAGGAAGGAGAAACTGTGGAGCTGAGTCAACCCGTCCTGGCTCAGGTACATTTCATCAGAACCTCTGACAGGACTTTAAACCAGAAACCTCCATTAAAACTGTATGAATCTGTCTGGATCTTTTCTGTGACTGCTGACGATTCAACCTTCCAGGGTAACGTGGAGGTGTGGTTAGTACAGCTGCTCGCCGGAGTCAGACACACGCTCCACGCCATCATTCGTCAGGCCTACGTGGCGATCACTGAGCCGGGCCTGAAGCTGCTGGACTTCCAGTCGGCGTTTCCAGCTCAGGTCGGCCTCCTGGGAATCCAGATGATCTGGACCAGAGACGCAGAAGACGCACTAGTCCTCAGCAAGTCTGACAAGAAGGTGCTTTTATTTGTATGTATCAGCGCCAGCGACACCCAGTGGTCGGAGGCATCATGTTTTCACGTGACATTGTGAACACGATATCATGAGAACGCCTGAAGGGACTTTGTTCAAATTTGGTAGAAATCTTGAGTTAAACTCAAAGATGAACTGATTCGATTTTGATGTTTTTTAAGCAGGTAAGTGGACACGTAGGTAAACATGTGAGTAGATAACAGAGACAAACTACATTTAAATGATCCAACATTACTTTAACGTAACTGAAAAACTCTCGTGAGGAAGGTAGTTAATGTAAAGTCTAATTCTAGTTTTTATTTTAATGTGAGTGGGGGGGGCGTACCTTTAACTATCAGCTCCTCTCACCCCCCCGTCTGATCGTCCGGCAGATCATGCAGACAACCAATCAGAAGTTCATGGACCTCCTCAACGAGCTGATCGACATGACGACGAAGGAGCTGAGCAGAAACGAGAGGACCAAGTATGAGACGCTCATCACCATCCACGTCCACCAGAGGGACATCTTTGACGAGCTGGTGGGTGGATGGAGGGACAGAGACATTACGTTGCGTCACTAATCCGAGTGGTTGTGTCATTTTGTAACCTTATCTCCATCAGGTGCGCCTGAACGTTCGATCTGCGTTGGACTTCGAGTGGCAAAAACAGTCGAGGTTTTACTTCTTGGAGGAGACGGACAGATGCGTCATTCAAATCACAGACGTGGAGTTCAGCTACTGCAACGAATACCTGGGCTGTACAGACAGACTGGTCATCACTCCGCTGACTGACAGGTACAAACCACAGACTGTCAATAAGATGACGGTTCCCAAAAGTGGAGCTAAAGCATCTCCATCGCCCCCTGGTGGCTGGCTGCAGTATGGGTCATAAACCCCGCCTCCGTCATTCGGGCCGACCATCTTAATTATCACTCTGTTACAAACCAAACCCACTGACAGATCATTTAAACTAAATAAATACGTTACCACTCTGACACATGTGTCCAGGTGTTACATCACTCTGTCGCAGGCCCTGGGGATGAGCATGGGCGGAGCTCCGGCAGGTCCGGCAGGAACAGGTAACCAAGTCTCCAGTGAAAAACTCTCACTCTGAGTTTGTTGCTCTAATTAAGTGTGTGTGCTTGTCTGTGTGTGTTTGTGTGTGTCTGTGTGTTTACAGGTAAAACAGAGACCACGAAGGACATGGGTCGCTGTCTGGGCAAATACGTGGTGGTTTTCAATTGTTCGGACCAGATGGACTACAGAGGACTGGGACGTATTTATAAAGGTGTGATGCTGCTACAGCCAACAGTCGGCTTAAATCCCTGCGAGCCTCCTGCCCTCTGCTCGTGGTAACTGCTGATGGAGCTGAAAGACAAAGCTTATGATTTACTGGTCGATCTACGTTCCAAACCTTTGGTTAAGAGCTCTGGGTATTGACTGAAAGAACGAGATCGCAAATGCAAGCAGCCAAAAAGTTTCAGGCTCAACAAAAAAATGTCCTCAACCATGTGTCCAGTTGTGTAAAGTGCCACCTGCTGGTTGTTGTGTGTCTCTGCAGGTCTGGCTCAGTCCGGAGCCTGGGGCTGCTTCGATGAGTTCAACCGCATCGAGCTGCCGGTCCTGTCAGTCGCCGCCCAGCAGATCTACGTCGTCCTGCAGTGCAAAAAGAACAAGAAGAAGCAGTTTGTCTTCACAGACGGAGACATGGTCGACATGGACCCTGAGTTTGGCATCTTCCTCACCATGGTAACCAAGATCCGACCTGCAGGAAGAGTTACAAGTTTCGTACTGAGTGAAAACCGAGAGTAAATGCACAAAGGTCTGATCAGAAACCTTAGATCCAAACTGAGTGATGTCACAAGCTGTGTTTCTTCAGGGGTCACATGCTTCGAAGGGTTTATCTGAACTTCCCATTTCTTAAGGCCAAGAAATGAATCCAATGTGTGGGCCAAGCTTTCCCAGGATTCATTGCGTGCCGGTGATAAAGCTAATGAGCTCGCTATAGAGGAAACGTGCAGCGGCTAAAAGTAACAAACGATGCAGCCGCAAGGGCTAGAGACGCAAATATGAAATACTCTGAAAACGAATGTCTATAATCTACATCTACAAAGTTTGTAGTCTGCGTCCACCCAAGGACATGGCCACTGAATTAGTCCCAGGACTTAACCACCTCAAAACCAGAACAATCTCACAGCCACAGTTCCAGCTTTGAATTTCTTCAGAACCAACCAGCGAACCAATCACAGAGTTCTATGTATCTCAGAACCAGTCAGTTATCAAAACCTGATTCTACAACTGGTCCTCCAGAACCCTGGATACGCCGGTCGCCAGGAGCTGCCCGAGAACCTGAAGATCCAGTTCCGCACAGTAGCCATGATGGTCCCGGACCGAGCCATCATCATGAGGGTGAAACTGGCCAGTGCAGGTTTTCGTGACAACCAGGTTCTCAGCAGGAAGTTCTACACCCTCTACAAACTGTGTGAGGAGCAGCTCTCCAAACAGGTCGGGGAGTGAAACATCATCAAAACTCACATGGACTCACTCTGTCATTTTACAGATCAATCAGATCAATCATAGCCATATTATCATATTTTATATGCACCTGACTTCATGATATTTGTTTTGTCTTAACACAGGTCCATTATGATTTTGGTCTGAGGAACATTTTGTCCGTTTTGAGGACGCTGGGAGCCGTGAAGAGATCCAACCCGTCAGAGCCAGAGAAGACCGTGGTGATGAGGGTCCTGAGAGACATGAACCTTTCCAAACTGGTGTGTGTGTGTGTGTGTGTGTGTGTGTGTGTGTGTGTGTGTGTGTGTGTGTGTGTGTGTGTGTGTGTGTGTGTGTGTGTGTGTGTGTGTGTGTGTGTGTGATAAGAACTACCTAAAACGACAGAAACCATCTTTGACAAATATTTATTTAACGTCTACTTCATTCTCTGCTAACATGGAGGAGGAGGTTTATGACCTCTACTGCAGCCATCCACCAGGGGGCGATCAACATGATTCACTATAGGAGCTGTCATGTCGTCTAACTGTATTATAACAAGATTATTTGATGATTGATTATTTGTTTGTTACAACAGTGTTTGAAATGATGCTTTGTTCTGGGGTGATTTGATAATGTGAGTGTTTCTGTGCAGGTGGACGAGGACGAACCTTTGTTCATGAGTCTGATCAATGATCTGTTTCCTGGCATCGGTACGTTTCTCAACAACAGACTCACTCATGTCTTTATGATCAGAGATGTGGAGACAAACATGATGTAATCCAGTCGCTCCTCCTCTCCTTCCCTCCGGTAGCTCTGGATAAGGCCGGGTATCCAGACTTGGAGTCGTCCATCTTCAGTCAGGCTCAGAGGGCCGGTCTGATCCCTCACCCCCCATGGATCCTCAAACTGGTTCAGCTCTACGAGACGCAGAGAGTCCGACACGGTACAGATCATCAGACAGAACTTTATTAAACTGTGTGAACGCTGACATCAGGTATTAAACATCCAGCTCTGGTGAGCTCATCTGAGATTACTTGTTGTACCTATGTTTCACCACTAGATGACAGCGTCTGGGTTTAAATGAAAATCTGGAAGTGGACTTTTACATTTCACCACTTATATATAAATAAATATAAATGTATACAATATTATTAAGATTTATCATATTAAGACATTTTAATACGTTTATGTTCCAACATCAAGGTCTTGTTTTAGAGCCGTCCTCGTGGTGGAGAATCATCCAATCCTTCTTCTATTGTTGTCGTTGAAATCGTAGTTTATCGTTGTTTTATTCTTACACAAAGTTCTGGAGTCAGTTTTGGTTGAGCAGCATCATTGAACGTCATGAGTTCAGCTGCTTGTTCTCGTGCAGGTATGATGGCGTTGGGTCCCAGCGGCGCCGGGAAGACGACCTGCATCCACACCCTGATGAAGGCCATGTCGGAATGTGGCTCCCCGCACCGGGAGATGAGGATGAACCCCAAAGCCATCACGGCCTCGCAGATGTTCGGCACGCTGGACGTCACCACCAACGACTGGACCGACGGCATCTTCTCCACACTATGGAGGAAGACGCTCAAGGCCAAGAAGGTTTGATGGACAGACGGTTCAGTTACTCCATAGATTTATAATAACGTAATTAATAACATGTTTATATGACACATTTTAACTGTTTGTGTGTGTGTGTGTGTGTGTGTGTGTGTGTGTGTGTGTGTGTGTGTGTGTGTGTGTGTGTGTGTGTGTGTGTGTGTGCGTGCACGTGTGTGTGTGTTTGTGCGTGCATGCGTGCGTGTCAGGGGGAATATATCTGGATTGTGTTGGATGGTCCGGTTGATGCAATCTGGATCGAGAATCTAAACTCAGTTCTGGATGACAACAAAACTCTGACGCTGGCAAACGGAGACAGAATCGCCATGGCGCCCTGCTGCAAGGTGCCTGTCAGTCATGTGTCAGCCATATGTCAGCCTTTTGCCATCAGCCAATCAGAATCCACTGAATAGCTGAACTGTGGTGAACTGCACTGTGACGTGTAGAAGTTGTGATGTGAAGACACGTCCTCTGTGTTCTGCCTCCAGATCGTCTTTGAGCCCCACAACATCGACAACGCCTCCCCGGCCACCGTGTCCAGGAACGGGATGGTGTTCATGAGCTCGTCTGTGCTCGGCTGGAGCCCCATCCTGCAGGCGTGGCTACAGACGCTCCCGGAGCCGCAGGCCGACGCCCTGAGACTCTGCTTCGACTCCTGCTACCAGGTGGAGAGAGGATCCTGGAGAGGATGTTCAGTAACCAGTGTTTCTTTCAGGCAGCTGAGGATAAACATCTGTTCAATAATCAGTCAGTGTTTCACAGTTTTACTTTTCTTATTGTTTTCTACAAGTTAAAGAGAGTATAAGTTATGATACTGCTACTGAGCAGCAAACAGACTCAGTGAGAGGTTTCCTGAAGAGGTGCAGACCAAACACAGAGAGACAAGAGAGAGAAAACTGGGATTCATCAAGTGACACAAACACCACATGAACATTTATATCTTTAACGGATGCAGGTGGAAACTAGTTTAACATATTAATTAATCAATGTCATCTAATCGTATCCATAATAATAACTCTAGTGTCTGTTCCACCTCCAGGACGTAGTGGACTTTGTCTTCACTGCTGTGTCTCCTAAGATGCAGGTGCTGGAGTGTATGTACATCAGACAGACTGTGGACCTGCTGCAGGTACGACAGCAGATCAGTGTTTATTGTTCATGTTTCTCTGTGACCGGGCAGCAGCTCCAAGTTCACAGAGATTTTCTCCAGGTTGTACTTTTGTCTTCTCTTTCTCCGTGTGTCAGGGTCTGCTCCCAGCCGCGGAGGAGAAGCAGGGCGGCCACGTTGACGTTGGTCGCCTGTTTGTATTTGCGGTCATGTGGTCGCTCGGCGCGCTGCTGGAGCTGGACGACAGAGCCAAGATGGAGGCCTTTCTTAAGGTTTCTGAATTCTCTTCTTCATGGAGGCATCGTCATTCTCTTTGTTCAGACATCCTTAAAATCTACATTCATGTTCCACAGAGGATAAACCCTGGAGGTTTCTGAGTGTTCCTCTAGCGCCACCCTCAGGACAAACTTTATTTTTAGCTGCAGTGCTGGTCAGGCCCTCATGTAATGAAACGTGATACATCAGATTTCTTCAGCTCTTCGTCTGTTTCATTCTGAGAGAAAAGACCTTGAATGATTTGTGTCTCTGGAGGTGTTTTGGACCAACGTGGACTTCGGGATAAAGTGTTGCATGATTTGTGTTTGAAGGGACACGGCTCGTCTCTGGACCTGCCGCACACTCAGGACGACCAGACGATCTTCGAGTTCACCGTCAATGAGCAGGGGCAGTGGGAGCACTGGTCCAACAAGGTGTGTGAACACGAGGCCGCCATCGCTTCGTTGACCTAACCACGTCATCCTTCATCTCTCAGAGTCAAAGCCAACTCATTTACCTTCTCTTCCATGATCCAGGTCCCAGAGTACGTCTACCCCAAAGACCACGTCCCAGACTACTCGTCCATCCTGGTTCCAAATGTGGACAACGTGAGGACGGACTTCCTGACGCAGACCATCATGAAGCAGAGAAAAGCTGTGCTGCTGATCGGAGAGCAGGGAACCGCCAAGACCGTCATGATTAAAGTGAGACACAACGAGAGACGTAACGCAACAAGCTGACAAAGAGGGATTCCATCAACGGTTTAATGTAGTTACACAATAAATAAATGTAATTACACTTCAGTGTTAACAAACGAGGAAAAACTGTCAGTCGAGGAAAACACGTAAATCTGATTAGCCAAAGAACTGGGTCCAAACAGAACCTGTCAACAGAGGGCAGCCCCAGTGGCTGTTAGAGAAACTGCAGCTTCCAGCAGTGTTTGCAGCTAGCTCTTACGCTCAGCTCGCTAATGCAACAGCTACATGTCGTGTTTCTCTCTGGCTCCCCCTGCAGGGCTACACTGGTAAGCTCGACCCGGAGCTCCACCTCAGTAAGACGCTCAACTTCTCGTCTGCCACGCTGCCCGGCATGTTCCAGAGAACCATAGAGAGCTACATCGATAAGAGAATGGGCGCCACCTACGGGCCGCCGGCCGGACGCAGGATGACTGTTCTCATAGATGACATCAACATGCCCGTTATCAACGAATGGGGAGACCAGGTCAGCCTCAAACTCTCTGATTGGTCAATGTCAATTTTTCTTTTACAGTTTACCAATCATACGAGCAATTTTTTTTATTGATAAATTTATAATTAAACATTTTAAATATGATTATCAATACATTTGTCCACATTAACAGTTTCTCTCTTCGTCTTGTCTTAATGACACTTCCTGCTAACCAATCGCTAACTGACACCTCTCCGCCCCGCCTCCCTCAGATAACCAATGAGATTGTGCGTCAGCTGATGGAACAGGGAGGTTTCTACAGTTTGGATCGTCCAGGAGAGTTTATCACCGTGGTCGACGTTCAGGTAACAGCCCTGTGGTTCATGGCTGCCATGTTTTTTACTGTTATTCACCAAAAATAGATTGTTTGGGATCATTAATTAAAGCGTCACATCACTTGTGTGGCTCAGCTTCAGTGTTTCCAGCTTCAGTTGAGTGAAGGAATTCACTTTTAAGACGAGTCTCTGTCATATATCTGCTTCCTGTCTAATGTCCTTTAGCTGCATCAATGTGCTGACTAAAGTTTGTAACAACCTCTAACAGCTGGTGGCGGCCATGATCCACCCCGGTGGCGGTCGGAACGACATCCCTCAGCGCCTGAAGAGGCAGTTCTCCATCTTTAACTGCACGCTGCCCTCCAACTCCTCCATCGATAAGATCTTCGGCACCGTGGCTCAGGGATACTTCTGCCCAGAGAGAGGCTTCCCCGCTGACGTCTGCGACCTCGCCGCCGCCCTGGTGCCCACCACCAGGCGGGTGTGGCAGGCCGTCAAGGCCAAGGTGAAGTATTCAGAGAACTTTTTAAAAATGATATTATGTATTAAGATGTTATAATGTTCTCCTTATATCTAACAGCAGTGCTTTTATTTAACAGATTTAAAATTCTGTAATAAATATATATAAATATACTTTACACAGAAGGAAAGTTCCCCGCTTTTATTGTGAAGATGTATGTTCAGGAAGTACAGATTTCTTCCCTCATCTTGTTCGACAGATGTTTCCACATGTTTGTGTCGGTTTCCTCAGATGTTACCGTCTCCTGCAAAGTTTCATTATATTTTCAACCTGAGGGACCTGAGCAGAATCTGGCAGGTAGGAAACACTTCCTGTTTATATTTTTAATCCTGAAGGAAACAAGAACAAAGAAGAGACAATGATTCTACGTTTTCTGTCGACAGCGACTGTACCAGGTTAAATGTTTAATGTTTAATGTTTAATGTTTAATGTTCAATGTCAGGGTCAGCAATGTTTACATATTACCATACTACAACAAGGAGGGCTTTTATTTTGATATATCTGTACAACATCCTGTGAACCTGTTTATAAAGTTTTAAATGTATTATAACAGAGAATCATATTTAATTAAAGAAAATGTTTATTTGTAATTTGGTTATTGTTGTGTTGTATGTGTGTGTTGGGTTACGTTTGTGTGGTATGTTTGTGTGTGTTTGCATGTGTTGATGGTTGTGTTGTGAGTGTGTTGTGTGTTTGTGTGATGTTGATGGTTGTGTTGTGTTGTGTTGTGAGTTTGTGTGGTGTTGATGGTTGTGTTGTGTTGTGTTGTGAGTTTGTGTGGTGTTGATGGTTGTGTTGTGTTGTGTTGTGAGTTTGTGTGGTGTTGATGGTTGTGTTGTGATTGTGTTGTGAGTTTGTGTGGTGTTGATGGTTGTGTTGTGTGAGTTTGTGTGGTGTTGATGGTTGTGTTGTGTTGTGTGTCAGGGGATCCTGACTGTGAGGTCAGACGTGTGTCAGAGCTCCGCCCTCCTCGCCGCTCTCTTCCATCATGAATGTTTCAGAGTCATCGCCGACCGCTTCATCGACAGCAGCGACCGACAAACCTTCAGCTGCATCATGGAGAAGGTGTGTGTGTGTGTGTGTGTGTGTGTGTGTGTGTGTGTGTGTGTGTGTGTCTCTGTCTGTCTGTCTGTCTGTCTGTCTGTCTGTGTAATAATAATAATAATAATCAAACATATAATAAACTGTGACAAAAAAAAAAAAAGTTTGTGAAGAAGGACAAGAAATAAAATCAGGTCACACGTCCTCAGTTAAAAATCTGATGAAAACAAATGAAGCGATGAAACTATGAACCAATCAGGTTTCACGATGTCCCAGCGCCATCGCCTCTGAGTCGCCACTTTTAGTTTTTCTATAACCCCCGTTGTCCAGATCACAGTGGAGGATCATGGGACAGCTCTGACTGAGCACCCCCAATGGGACAGCTGCTTTGTGGACTTCCTGCGTGACGCTCCGGAGGCGACGGGGGACGAACCCGAAGATGCCGAGCTGGAAGCGCCGAAGGTTCAAACCCAAAAGGACACGTCACATTTAATCATGTCTCATTTTTAATGTTTCATCAATAATTTGTTAATTATTCTGAATTCCTCAAAATTACCACAAATCAGAACAGAGCCAATCAAAAGCCTTTATTACTCGATTGACAGGTGTACGAGCCAATCCCGTCCCTGGACACCCTGGCGGAGCGGCTGTCTGTTTTCCAGGAGCAGTACAACGAGGCGGTACGAGGCGGAGCCATGGACCTGGTCTTCTTCAAGGTGACCGTGGTTCCTGTCAGGCTGATGGCCACCAGCAGGGGGCCATGTTGGATTCAGAGTTGATATTTAAAACTTATCGTAAAACTCTATTTTTATTTCTTGCTGTAGAGGAAGAAGTGAATCTGTCTGTTGTCTCTTTGGTTTTATTGGTTAACGACTCTCTCTATTTAACCTGATACCGCAGGACGCCATGACACACCTGATGCGGATCTCACGGATCCTGCGGACGCAGCAGGGGAACGCCCTGCTGGTCGGGGTGGGGGGGTCGGGGAAGCAGAGCCTGACGAGGCTGGCTTCGTTCATCGCAGGATACCAAACCTTCCAGATCACAATGACCAGGTGTCAATCATTTATTTAACACTTTGATTGTTTAGTTTGGTACATGTCCCATCTGCTACCATGGAGGAGGTTTATGACTTATGTTTGTGTGTGTGTGTGTGTGTGTGTGTGTGTGTGTGTGTGTGTGTGTGTGTGTGTGTGTGTGTGTGTGTGTGTGTGTGTGTGTGTGTGTGTGTGTGTGTGTGTGTGTGTGTGTGTGTGTGTGTGTGTCCTGCAGGTCGTACAGCAGCAGTAACCTGCTGGAGGATCTGAAGGCTCTGTATCGTATCGCTGGTCAGCAGGGGGGAGGAGTCACGTTCCTCTTCACCGACAACGACATCAAAGATGAAGCGTTCCTCGGTACCAGATTGTAAATCATGACAGAATCACAAGGGTTCGTCCTCTGGGGAACATGAATGTGATCAAAAGTCTGTTAGATTTTCATATTTTCTCTCTGCTCCAGAATACATGAACAACGTCCTGGCCAGCGGCGAAGTTTCCAACCTGTTTGCTCGCGACGAGCTGGACGACATCACCCAGGATCTGATTCCTGTCATGAAGCGAGAGCACCCTCGCCGACCTCCGACCTCAGAAAACCTCTACGACTTCTTCCTGTCCCGCGTGCGGAGCAACCTCCACGTCGTCCTCTGTTTCTCGCCTGTCGGGGAAAAGTTCCGTACTCGTGCTCTGAAGGTGAGTTTGAGACCTTCACTGTTTTCTACGGAGTGACGGGGTGAGGTGACATGTGATGACATCACAGGAGGTTACGAGACAGTCGTGAATAAAATATATTAAAAACCACAGTGATGACATCAGCGACCTTTGACCTCAACAGTTCCCGGGGCTGATATCAGGCTGCACGGTCGACTGGTTCCAGCGCTGGCCTCGGGACGCCCTGGTCGCTGTGTCGCATCACTTCCTGTCCCAGTACCAGGACCTCCGCTGCTCAGAGGACGTAAAGCAAAGCGTGGTGGTAACCATGGGAACCTTCCAGGTAACGCTTTCAGTCCAGGTGTGTATCACTGGCAAGTTCGGGCAAACCAATCACACGGCGTCTCTCCCTCCAGGACCTGGTGGCGGAGAAATGTGCCGAGTACTTTGAACGTTTCCGACGTCAAACGTTTGTGACGCCAAAATCCTACCTGTCCTTCATCGACAGCTACAAGATCATCTACGGCGAGAAGATCGCTCACGTGGGCACGCTGGCTGAGCGCATGAAGACAGGTACGACCGGGAACACGCTGGTGTGCATGACGGGTTCAGTCCTGACGGCAAACGTGTGTAAACCTGTGTAAACATGTGTAAACATGTGTAAACCTGTGTAAACCTGTGTAAACCTGTGCTGCGATGGTGACGTGTTGTTTACAAGAAGAGTAGAGCTGCAACAGTTTTCGTAATTGAATCCGTTCATTGATTATAGGTTTTAATAATCGATTTATTTATTTTTGTGCAGCTTCTTCGTCATGAAATGTGACTCAAATGAACAAAAAAGACGCCTGAAAAATCTAAACATGAAGTTTTCAGATTTTTCTCATAATTTGTAGAAAATAGATCAACAAAGAAATGATCGGCAGATTCAGTGAGGATGAAAAGTTCAAACCGACCGATCGTGATGAATTTTGTGAAGGTGACGAAGTCTCGGAAACGCCTCGTTGTTGTTTAATCGTGTTGCAGGTCTGTGTAAACTGATGGAGGCGGAGCAGTCAGTGTCTCAACTCTCCAAGGAGCTGGTGGTGAAGGAGCAGGAACTCGCTGTCGCCTCCCAGAGGGCAGATGAAGTCCTGCTGGAGGTCACTGCGAAAGCTCAGGCTGCTGAAAAGGTCAGAGACACGACTTTGTTATTTTCACGTTTCCATCCAATGTTACCTAGGAGAGAATGATGGTTTTATCCAATCACATCGCAGACAGACGCCAGATGTTGCAGGGAGGAGTCAAAGGTCACGTTACTCTACCTCCTCTGATAATGAACCCACATTTGAGTAGACAACGTTAACGTTAATATAGACGTCATGACGTAGAGAAACGTTGCAGATATTCGACTCTTCGTCATCGGTCTCAGATGGTCCGAGACGATTTCAGACACACAAGCTCCTGTACTTATCCTTTGTGAGGACCATTTTAAACATAGACCCTACAGAGTGGGGACATTTTGACCGGTCCTCCCTTGCTCAGTGGACTATTTGAGGGTTAAGACTTGGTTTTACGGTTAGAATTAGGGTTAGGCATTCAGTTTGGATGAGGTTAGAGTAAGGGGCTAGGGAATGTATAATGTGAATGAGTGTCCTCACTAAGATAGAAGTACAAACATGTGTGCGTGTCTGGTTCTGCCCCCTAGTGGCCACAGGCAGCACAGTAGTACCCAGGTGTTTCTGTGCAGGTGAAGCAGCAGGTGCAGAAGGTGAAGGACAAAGCTCAACTCATCGTCAGCGAGATTGAAGTCGATAAAACAGCAGCAATGTCCAAACTGGAGGCTGCGAAACCAGCGCTGCAGGCTGCTGAGGCTGCACTGCAGGTCTCACACACGCACACACACACACACACACACACACACACACACACACACACACACACACACACTCAGAGTATACACGTAATGTTCCTCTTCCATCTCTACAGACCATTAAACCATCGGACATCGCCACCGTGAGGAAGCTGCAGAAGCCTCCTCATCTCATCATGAGGATCATGGACGTCGTGCTGCTGCTATTCCAGAGGAAGGTCACTCAGTCGTTTCAAATATTCACATCCAGTACGTCGCTGCATCCAGAGGAAACCAGATGTTCCTCTATCATCTCATTTCTTTTCCTTGGTCTGTTTTTCTCAGATCGACCCGGTGACCGCTGACCCAGAGCGACCTTGTCTACGACCTTCGTGGGCTGAGGCCATGAAGCTGATGCAGAATTCGTCGTTCCTCAGCATGTTGCTGAACTTTAGCAAGGTCGCACTTGAGTCAGATTCTGCTGCACGCTCACAATGCTGTTAGAGTCAAGGACACGTCAGAGTCCAGGATTACTGAACGTCCACGTAGATCTGAGACGATAGAACAGAATGCACACACACACACACACACACACACACACACACACACACACACACACACACACACACACACTGGAGTTTATAACTGTGTCAGTGGGAAACTCCCTACTCATCTTATCACACTGCAGCCGTCACCAGCTTTCCAAGCTCTGTGTGTGTGTGTGTGTGTGTGTGTGTGTGTGTGTGTGTGTGTGTGTGTGTGTGTTTGTGTTTGTGCATGCATGCGTGCGTGTCAGGGGGAATATATCTGGATTGTGTTGGATGGCGTGTGTGCGTGTGTGTGTGTGTGTGTGCGTGTGTGTGTGTGTTTCTTACATACCTGCTAAGATGAGGATTAGCCGAGCTGGCATTGAACGGCTGTATGTTTAGAACTGGAAAAACCCTGAACTGTGTGTGTGTGTGTGTGTGTGTGTGTGTGTGTGTGTGTGTGTGTGTGTGTGTGTGTGTGTGTGTGTGTGTGTGTGTGTGTGTGTGTGTGTGTGTGTGTGTGTGTGTGTGTGTGTGTGTGTGTGTGTGTGCGTGCGTGCGTGCGTGCGTGCGTGTGTGTGTCGTGCTTTCCACCTTCAGACTCTTCAGTTCAGTCTGAACCTGAACATCAGGTGTGAAAGGTTCCTCAGAGCAGAAGAGGAGTTCTGGGTCTGGATCAAACTGAACCTGGTTCTGTTGGTTTGCAGTGAAAACACTTTGTTGATAGTTTGGACTTTTGGACCAATCACAGGAAGTAGAGACAGAATCAGACGCCGTCTACAAACCAATCAGAGTCAAGTATAGGTAGACTCCGCCCACGTAGGTGATGACGACAGGACGAACGTTTGTCAGACAAAACTCTTTAGTCCCTAAATTACAACGTGAAACCAGAACTTGAGTTTGAACTGGTTCATGTTCAGTTCAACACAGGAACAGATGCGTTCATTTAGATGAATGAGTGTTTACATTGGAAGCTGCACCATCTGTCTGGTCCATAACTAGTAGTTGAACTGTTGTTGAGACGTTGTGGTGAAGAACATGTAGATGACGATCACAGCGCCTCCTGCTGTCGTCCTGTGCTGCAGGACTCCATCACAGAGGAGGTGGTGGAGCTGCTCGCTCCTTACCTGGAGGTGGACGACTACAACTTGGAGTCCGCCAAGAGGATCTGTGGTAACGTGGCGGGACTCTGCTCCTGGACTCAGGCCATGGCTGACTTCTTCTCCATCAACAAGGAGGTGCTGCCCCTGAAGGTACAGACACAGGAGTCCCAATATAAAACCTCACTCAGTAGATTTCACACCTCCCTTAAGTAAATCATCTGGATGGAATCACACACACTTCGAGAAATCAGTCCTCCAGACACGTCTGATTGTTTTCATCAGGAATTATTCTCTGAGAAATCAGTGAAAATGAGAAACAACCTTTCAAATCCCTCAATGTTAAAGAAAGTGAAAGAAATTCCATGATCCGCCCCTTTCTTCTCCGACATAGACCACACCCCTCCAGCAGGTTTACTGGGAATCGGTTTGTTGACAAACTAACTAACTGGACAGAACATGTAACATACTGGAGACAGAGCAAAGACACAATTCATGTGTGTGTGTGTGTGTCTGTGTGTGTGTGTCTGTGTGTCTGTGTGTGTCTCTGTGTGTGTGTGTGTGTCTGTGTGTGTCTCTGTGTGTCTCTCTGTGTGTCTGTGTGTGTCTGTGTGTGTCTGTGTGTGTCTCTGTGTGTGTCTGTGTGTGTCTCTGTGTGTGTCTGTGTGTGTGTGTGTGTGTGTGTGTGTGTGTGTGTGTGTCTGTGTGTGTCTCTGTGTGTGTGTGTGTCTGTGTGTGTCTCTGTGTGTGTCTGTGTGTGTGTGTGTGTGTGTGTGTGTGTGTGTGTGTGTGTGTGTGTCTCTCTGTGTGTGTGTCTGTGTGTCTGTGTGTGTCTCTGTGTGTGTGTCTCTGTGTGTCTGTGTCTGTGTGTCTGTGTGTGTCTCTGTGTGTGTGTGTCTGTGTGTGTGCAGGCTAACCTGGCCCTGCAGGAGGCTCGTCTTGTGGTTGCTCAGGCGGAGCTCTGCACCGCTCAGGAGCAGCTGGACGCTAAGCAGCGAGAGCTCGACGCCGTGCAGGTGAAACTTTGTCGGACTCACAGATGAACTGATCACATTTCACCTCACGAGTCTGGAAAATTTGTGTTTTTACATGAAAACTGCTCTGATTGGTGGAGACAAACAACTGATTCTAGTTGTATTATGAACTGTAGTGAAATGTGAGTGTGCTGAACTTTAGGCGCTTTACGACGCCGCCATGAAGGAGAAGCAGGACCTGGAGGACGACGCCCAGGCCTGCCGCCAGAAGATGGCCAATGCCACGGCTCTGATCGACGGGCTGGGAGGGGAGAAGGTCAGCTTTCATCCCGCCATCTGTCACTCATTCATCCGTCATACATCTATCCTCTCATCCTTCCACGTCTCCCCTCGTGTGTCTCAGGTCCGTTGGACGGACAGCAGTGCCGGGTTCCAGACGCAGATCAAACACCTGGTCGGCGACGTCCTTCTGTCCAGCGGCTTCCTGTCGTACGCCGGCCCCTTTAACCAGGAGTACCGCCGCCTCCTGCTGGAGCTGTGGAAGAAGGAGATGGAGGGGAAGCTCATTCCCTTCAGTCCTGTAAGACAAAACAAATCCCTTTTCTGTAATTTTAGCTTTTATTTGACAATTCATGGTAAATAAAACAGAAAAGTAAAACAATATATCTGTGTTCAATTAAAATCCTCTGAATATATTTTTCAGTAAACTGAATATTAAAGAATCTGTTCACAGTTAATCTGATCTGATGGAGACATTGAGAATCTTTGTAAAAGTTTAAACTGAGACGTCCCTGCAGGACTTGAATGTGATTGGTCTGCTGGTGGACAACGCCACAGTGAGCGAGTGGAACCTGCAAGGGTTACCCAGCGATGACCTGTCCATCCAGAACGGCATCGTTGTGACGAAGGCGTCCCGCTACCCGCTGCTGATCGACCCCCAGGGTCAGGGCAAGACCTGGATCCAGAACAGAGAGCGAGAGCAGCAGCTGCAGGTGAAGACGCAAAACCATCAATCACAAAACCATCTGCCCTCTGCTGGTGAGGAGTACAAACCTCTTCTGTGTCTCAGGTGACGTCTCTCAACCATAAATATTTCCGATCCCACCTGGAGGACAGTCTGTCTCTGGGGCGCCCCCTGCTGCTGGAGGATGTCGGGGAGGAACTGGACCCGGTCCTCGACAACATACTGGACAAGAACTACCTCAAGTCTGGATCCACATACAAAGTGAGAATTAAACTATCAACGTTTAGTTTCTTTCTTTTTAAAAAGAGTCTCAGGTAACGTCCGTCCTCCTTCATCCTGCAGGTGAAGTTGGGAGATAAGGAGGTGGACGTGATGAAGGGCTTCACGCTCTACATCACCACCAAGCTCGCCAACCCGGCGTACAGCCCCGAGGTCAGCGCCAGGACGGCCGTGGTCGACTTCACCGTCACCCAGCGAGGCCTGGAGGACCAGCTGCTGGGACGAGTCATTCTGCTGGAGAAACAGGTCCACACTGGACAGATAACCAGCTAGTTATACTGGTTATACTGTTAGTGAACAGCTGCTGTGAATTATTCAATCAGTGAAATCAACAGTGATCCTGAATCCTTTTTAACATGTGAATCTGACTCCGTCCCCCCTGTGGGTCTGAGCAGGAGCTGGAGGCGGAGCGAGTGAAGCTCCTGGAGGAGGTGACGTCCAACAAGAGGAAGATGCAGGAGCTGGAGGACAGTCTGTTGTTCAGGCTGACGAGCACACAGGGCTCCCTGGTGGAGGATCAGTCTCTGATCGAGGTGCTGAGGGTCACCAAGACCACGGCTCAGGAGGTACCGTCCGTCAGCTCAGGTTCAGGTTCAGGACTGAAGCTAAAATGAAATCAATAATAAACCTGTTGTAGGTAAGCGAGAAGCTGTCGGTGGCGGCGGAGACGGAGGTGAAGATTAACCAGGCCAGGGAGGAGTACCGTCCAGTGGCCACCAGAGGGAGCATCCTCTACTTCCTGATCGTGGAGATGTCGCTGGTGAACATCATGTACCAGACATCGCTGCGGCAGTTCCTCGGGCTCTTCGACTCGTCCATGCAGAACTCTGCCAGGTCGCAGGTCACCTCCAAACGCATCTGCAACATCATCAGCTTCCTCACGTACCAGGTGCTGCCCCCTGGTGGGGTTTTATGCTTTGTTTTTCGTGTCTGTAATTACGTTTCATGTGCAGACTCTGCCCTCTAGTGTTCGATGAAAAGTGACGTCACTGTCATCCATCAGTAAAGACTGTGTGTCTGCAGGTTTACTGTTACACAGCCAGAGGTCTGTACGAGGAGCACAAGCTGCTCTTCACTCTGCTCTTGGCTCTGAAGATGGACCTGCAGGCACGAATCATCTCCCACCCCGAGGTGCTCACCTTCATCAAAGGTCACAAACAACTCCTCCTCCTCCTCCTCCTCTCTTTGTCTGTTTCTTTGCTCATTAAAGCAGTTTGACAGCGTGTGTGTGTGTGTGTGTGTGTGTGTGCGTGTGTGTGTGTGTGTGTGTGTGTGTGTGTGTGTGTGTGTGTGTGTGTGTGTGTGTGTGTGTGTGTGTGTAGGCGGCGCCTCTCTGGACCTGAACTCTGTAGAATCTAAACCACGACGCTGGATCCTGGACCAGACGTGGCTGAACCTGGTGCAGCTGTCGGTTCTGCCTCAGTTCACTCAGATCCTGACTCAGGTAAGAACCAATCACATGATGTCAGGTAAGAACTGAAACACAGATCTACACATTCAATCTGTCCGTGTGTCCAGGTGAGTCAGAATGAACGTACCTGGAGAAGCTGGTTCGACCACCCAGCTCCAGAGGACGCCGCGCTGCCCGATGGATACGAGGAAAAGCTCGACACCTTCCGGAAGCTTCTGCTCATCCGGAGCTGGTGTCCCGACCGAACCATCGCTCAGGTCTGTCCAGATCTCCGGCAGTGACGGTCTCCTGCTCAGACTGTGATGTTAATGATGTGTGTGTTTGTTGAACAGGCGCGACGCTACATCTCCCAGTCTCTGGGTCAACAGTACGCTGAAGGTTTGGTTCTGGACCTGGACGCCATGTTGGCAGAGAGCGACAACCGGACGCCAATGGTCTGTCTTCTGTCGATGGGCTCTGACCCGACTGAGAACATAGAGCGGCTCGCCAAGAACAAGGTGAGGAACGAGATGAATGAATGGACGGTTAACAGATATCCGTAAATCAGATTAGTTTAGACAAGGTTAATATATGAAGAGACAGAGACACGGAGGTTTTAACAAGACCTGATGCAGGAGTAAAGTAAAGAATAGGTATAAACTGGTCTCACTGTATTTCACTGCTCTCATCCTGCAGGGGGCGCCGTGCTCTCCCATCTCCATGGGGCAGGGCCAGGAGATTCATGCTCGCAGGCTATTGGCCAATAGCATGACAGATGGAGGCTGGCTCCTCCTCCAGAACTGCCACCTGGGACTAGACTTCCTGGATGAGCTGCTGGAGACAGTCACCAAGGCAACACCGGAGAACGTGCACAAAAGTTTCCGGGTGTGGCTGACGACCGACGTGCACCCGAGGTAACTGATGACATCAGACGTGCCCTGCTGGCGCCATCTAGAGGCTGCAGTGTTTATTATAACGATGATTTGATTTAGTAGCGGAGATTAAAATGTGAAGTTTGACCTGAGGGTGGCGCTGGAGTTAAAGACTGGACATCTCCATCTATAATTTAACTGTGTGTGTGTGTCTGTGTGTGTGTAGATTTCCCATCACCTTCCTTCAGTCGTCCATCAAGTTCACCAACGAGCCTCCTCTTGGTAAAAAGATCCTTCACGCAGCAGCAACGTAACATTTATCACTTCCGTTCAATTTTATATACGAAGAATTAAAAAACTCAAAATTTGACAAAATTCACACAACTTTCTAAGTGAAAGTTAACTTTTAAAACTTCTCTGGTTCAGGAAGTAAATTTCAAATTTTCTCCGTTGACGTTTCAGAAAATTCAAAGGTACAAATCTGTGTATATAATCATTCAAAGAGTTCAGGAACTACACATCCCATAAACCATTGTTCCTTACACTGTTTGTATTCACTGTTTCATATAGTGTGGAGTGTTTAACCTAGTTCTGTAACGCTGAACCAATCGTAGCCGACGTGACTTTCACTGCCGTGGTCTCCATGGTAACAGTGAGCTCCATCAATCAGAGAGGTCACTATTACACCTGAGGATTGTGGGTAGTGAAGTACCGCTCCTTGACATTGTGTATAAAACACGTTTTTATGAAAACATAGTTCATTTCATTCAGACTTGTGGCTTCTACAGGATGAAATAAGATCGTAGCTTGTTGTGACCTCGGATGGTTAAAATATTTTGGCTGACAATCAGAATCTTTCTTCAGAAAATGATTTTTACTTCCTGAACCACCGTTCAATTTCTCTTTGTTCTGTTTTGTCGTTTTCTTCATTTCCATACGTTCATGTGTCTCCATCAGGAATGAAAGCAGGACTGAAGAGAACCTTTAATGGTGTGACTCAGGACCAGTTAGAGATCAGTAACCTGCCTCAGTGGAAACCTCTCCTCTACGCGGTCGCCTTCCTCCACACCACTGTTCAGGTGTCTCATCTGTTCTCACGCAAGAAACCACCAGATGAACAAAGTCCGTCATGACGATTCGTTTTATGTTCTCTCTTCCTCCCCTCCCTTCTCTCTGACTCCCGTTAGGAGCGTCGTAAGTTCGGTCCTCTGGGCTGGAACATCCCGTACGAGTTCAACCAGGCAGATTTCACCTCCAGCGTCCAGTTTGTCCAGAACCACCTGGACGACCTGGACTCGAAGAGAGGAGTGAACTGGAGCTGCCTTCGCTACATGCTGGGTCCGACCTCTTTAAACCAGTTACAAACCAGAACAGCACTGACGCTCGATCTGAACAGAAAACTCAGCTCTTCACTACAGTTTTTAGATTCAGCGAATGGTCGAAATTTAACTTTCGGTTTAAGTCACAGGGAAATTAGTCCTCATGTCAACCTGCTTCTTTCTAAAAAGATTTTATTAACCTGAAGAAAAACAGAAATGCCTTAAGTCTTGAAGTCAAACTACCTCCACGAGACACCTGATCCACATCTGACTGAAGTGACAGATACTGAAGTGTCAGTTTATTCTTTAAAAAGCTTCCACGTGACTGTTTCCCCACGTCCGTCCCCAGGTGAGGTCCAATATGGCGGCCGAGTAACCGACGACCTGGACAAGTGTCTCCTGAACACCTTCACTCGTGTCTGGTTCAGCGAGAACACGTTCAGCGACAAGTTCTGTTTCTACAAAGGCTACAGCGTCCCCGCCAAGGTGAAGACGGTTCAGGATGTCCTGCAGCACATCGAGGCTCTGCCGCTGGTCGACTCTCCTGAGGTGAGCGGGCTCAGAAACAGACGGACGTCCAGGTTCACACCTCTTTTACTAACGAAGCCTTTCGTCTGCAGGTGTTTGGGCTCCACCCCAACGCTGACATCACATACCAGACCAACCTGGCCAATGAGACGCTCAGCACCATTATCAACATCCAACCAAAAGACAGCGGGGGAGGGGCTGGGGAGACCAGGGAAACCAGCGTGCAGAGGCTGGCCAATGAGATGCTGGAGAAGCTGCCACCTGACTACGTCCCGCATGAGGTGCGTGTTTAATGATGAAAGGTTAAAGTGAAAAACTCCAGATCTAAACCATCGGATCTAAATAATACAAACGAATAGATCCCATCACACACGTCACATGTTTCTCTGCACAAATGTTAAGTAACTCAAGTGTATGTGTGTTTTGAAGGTTAAAGGTCAACTGCAGAAGATGGGTCCACTTCAGCCAATGAACATCTTCCTCCGACAGGAAGTGGAGCGCATGCAGCGAGTCATCAGCAGCGTTCGGAGCACGCTCACTGACCTCAAGCTGGCCATCGATGGTCCGTCACCACACACACACTCACAACCACACACACACACACACACACACACACACACACACACACACACACACACACACACACACACACACACATACACACACACACACACACACACACACACACACACACACACACACTCACAACCACACACCCAACCACACACACACACACTAGGTTCATATCCTTCTCGCTGCAGGCACCATCATCATGTCGGAGGACCTGCGTGATGCTCTCGACTGCATGTTCGATGCTCGGATCCCTCGCCTGTGGCTGCGGCTCAGCTGGCCGTCGGCCACGTTGGGTTTCTGGTTCAGTGAGTTACTGGAGAGGAACCAGCAGCTCAGCGGCTGGATCAGCAGCGGCCGACCAAACCAGTTCTGGCTCACTGGTTTCTTCAACCCTCAGGTTTGTAAAGTGTAAATGAAGATGGACGACACTTCGTCACTTCCTCAGACGACAAAAGTTTTTAAGCAATTGTTCTCAATCACATCCAGTTACGTGTGTGTGTGTGTGTGTGTGTGTGTGTGTGTGTCTGTGTCTGTGTGTGTGTGTGTGTGTGTGTGTGTGTGTGTGTGTGTGTGTGTGTCTGTGTCTGTGTGTGTGTCTGTGTGTGTGTCTGTGTGTGTGTGTGTGTGTGTGTGTGTGTGTGTTCTTGAAGGGTTTCCTGACCGCCATGCGACAGGAGACAACTCGCTCCAACATCTCCAGGGGCTGGGCCTTGGATACGGTTACCCTTAGCAACGACGTCACCAAAATGATGAGGGAGGACGTGTCAGCCCCGCCCCCCGTGGACGTGGGCGGGGTCTACATCTACGGCCTCTTCCTGGACGGCGCGGGGTGGGACCGGCGTGGAGCCAAACTCACCGAGGCTCTGCCCAAGGTTCGTGTGTTTAATACAAAAATACCAATATAAAAAAACTTACAAAATGAAACAATCAAAATTACATTACATACATTAAAATGAATGAATGTAAAATATGGTAACAATTTTAATACAAAAATAAAATACTAATTAAATACTAATAGATAATAAATAATGAATAGAACAAGAAGTAAGTAAATCTCTCCGTCCTCAGGTCCTCTTCACTCCTCTCCCCGTGGTCCACGTCTACGCCGTCAGCGCCGCCAACATGGCCGACAGTAAGCGCCAGGCCGCGGGGGGGGCCTTCAGCCTGTATTCGTGTCCGGTTTACAAGAAACCACGTCGCACCGACCTGAACTTCGTCTTCTCTCTGCAGCTCAGGAGTTCGCAGCCGGCCGAGCACTGGACGCTGCGAGGCGCCGCTCTGCTCTGCGACTGCAAGTGATGACGTCACACAGTCTTAGATTAGTGGAGTTAAACGTCTGTTAGAGACGCCACGACAGAGGGTCCGGGTTCAGTGGGACCTCTTTCTCTTACTTTGACTTTAAAATTTAAAATTCAGATTTGAGCTCAGATGTCATCTCGTCTTTTAATGAAGATCTTTTGATTTGTTGTTGATAAAGAATCAAACTTTGGTTTTTAACTGTGTGAACTTTCTTGATCCTTTTTAGAATAAATGTCTAATCAGACTTTGAACATCTGTTTTTAACTCTGAGTTCAAATTGATGAAATCTTTTGATTTGTCTCTTAAAGTAAAAAACCTCATCAGAGTAAATATTTTAAAATAAAAGACTCATTTCTTTATTGAAGTAGATTTTTAAGAGAAGAATCAGATACAGACAATAACAATAAAACAACAGTCAGTACAAAGAAATGTACTTCACATCAGATCACTCTTTACTTTCTCTGTGTGTTCTTGAGTCTTTACAGTTGCTGTGTTTAATATTAAAATCAATAAAAAACCTTAAATGACAGTTTGCGATTAATGATTTACAAACTTTTATTTTCTCAACATGACAAACAGCTTCGATAGAACGTCACTGACAAACTACAGCCATGCAGTCACTCAGCACCAGAAACTGAAAAACACAGAACACTAGAAAAACTCTGATCATCTGAACATCATGAACTTTTAAATAAATGAGGTCCTGAAATGTTCCTCACATGTTCTGGAGGTTCTGCATGTGAGAACAAATGTCTGAGTCAGTGTCTCTGGACATGTTCTGGATCTTCTCCTGCAGCCTCCTAGTAAAATGTGTGTAACATGTCCTCGTGAGTCCATGTGAGGACACAGCAGGACAATGTGTGGAAGCTTCCCAGAGAGCGAGTGGACGTGTGGATGAGGTTTCTAACACGAGACGGACGTGAAACTGGAAGAACACAAACATCTCAGGATGAAGAAGAGGAGCCGTACACGTAGAAGACGAAGACGTCAACTTGGAAACACGAGGAGGTTCCAGATCTTTTGGTGATGAGGGCCGACGCCGGTGTGGATGAGCTGTAAACAACAACACTGATCTTTCCACAGCAGAGTTTATACGTCATGTCCGGCCTCCTGCTGCTCTACAGGCTCCGCCCCTGCTGCTCTACAGGCTCCGCCCCTCGCCTGGATGTTCCCACATGTTCCTGTTTGAACGAGTCGGACCCGACAACCTGCTGCTGCTGCTTCACAAACACCAACTACACAACATGTACACACACTGATCATGTGTGAAAACATCACAGTGAAAATGTTTCTTACAGAATAAACTCTTTAGTCTTTAATTTCAGTTTGGAGACATAAACACAGTTTGATGATGCAGCTCTATAAACTAGTTTCAATGCTTCAACAGGCCGAGCTGTAAAATTAAATATATACTCTGAAATAAAAGAAACTGAAATGTGGAAATATACATGTATTAATATGTGTGTGTGTGTGTGTGCAGATATAACATCAGATTAAAGGGGTCTGCTCTGCCGTCAGGTCTGTAGTTTGACTCCCGGCTCTGAAAAAACACTTGTTTCTTGTTTCCTCAGGAAAACGTGTCAGTCAAGAACTGTAATTTTTGCGGTTAATTTATTTCTAGTGTAGAATGTGATCACTCCTCACAGGTCAAAGGTTAATGAATATTAAAGTAAAAATAAATATTATTTAATATTTAATCAATCAATAAGGAAGTGGTTCTACTCTGCTATTTAAATGTTTTACTTGGGTGATAAGATAATTGTTATACTGTGTAAATATGACAAATGATTTTATTTAGTTCAACTTACACACAGATATTCATGTTTTACTCTGTGATTTTACATTTTCACTTTAATCATTGAACATTTTACAAAACCAAACACACAATGAAATGTCTCCTGTGTAGAAACAGAGAGCAGCAGCAGAGTGAAGATGATGAAGATGATGATGAGGAAATGAATGTTTCTCCACAGTCAGTGTTTATTGCTGACAAAATAAAAAGATTATCTCTAAATGTTCTGATGAATAATAATAATGATTAAAATAAAAGTGTCCGGAACTCGTGTCACCTCAGTGATTTCAGGAGTTAGTTTTGTTGTTGTTCTTATTGGATCTGCGACCGGTACGTTCCACTTCCTTCAGTCACTTTCAAACTAAAGTTAAACTTCATTATTCTCTCTCCTGCAGCTCTGCTTGGCAGCAGCGCCCCCTACAGACTTTAACCGCTCCTTCTGTGTGGTCACAGTAGTCCAAAGAAAACGCCCCAGATCTCATCACTGTCACGATTTACGATAACTGCTTCATGTCGTACATCGGCACCTCTGACTCCTCCGCCTTGCCCTCGTCGGCAGCCATCTTGGCAGCATCTTGGCTGCCCTTGCGGCCCTTGGGTGGAGGGATGGGCACGGCTCCGTCCGTGGCGCCCTCGGCTCCTTCCTGGCCCTCCGCCACAGTCCTCTCCTTCTTCAGGTTGAGCTTGGCCGGGACGCTCTTGCTGATGGTCTCCTTCAGCCTCTCGCCCGACTGCTTCAGCCTCTCTCCGGACTGACGGATCTTCTCACGCCTCTCAGCCGTCACGATGCGCTCACCGAATTTGTTGACCTTGGTGCCCAGGTTATCGCGGGTCTTGCTCATGTTCTCCTTGGAGAAAGTGGCTTTGAAGCTCTCGATGCGAGTCAGGCCCGTTTTCTTCATGCGGCCGGCAGCTGAGGAGTCGGCCTCCTCCACTACCATGTACTCCTCGTCCGACTCTGGAGGAAGCTCGAACTTGTCCGGTTCCACCTCACCTCTGGCGCCACCACTGGGTTCTGCTGACTCGTTGCCGGGTGTAATGGCCTTCACCTCCTGGTCGCCCTGAGGGAGGAGAACACAGGACAGAGCGTGAACCTCAGTGAACATCACGAGTAAATGAAGAAACAAATCAAGGTGTCGTTCATTGGACACACAAACATCTCATTCTAATGTACAAAGTCCGACCAAAGTCAGGTTTGAATCTGTGTTTGGTGAAAGTGTCTCATGCAGACTGTTCGTGCACAGGCCTTGATCCTGCCTCCATAAATAAACGCAGCACCTGTTCCTGCAGCTCAGGCGCTGCTGCAGGAAGCTAAACATATCAGCGCACAGAGAAATGCTGGATCACTTTCAGCTCCAGGCCTCGTCATGGCGTGCATGTCTCTACCCGTACGATCGGGTTACACTCAACATGAAATGGAGCAAAAATGTTGAGGCTGAATCTACAAACTGACCCAGATCTTTACACGTCAGAGGAGCTGGATTCACGATCAGATGCTCGAATTCTGACGCCTGATTCTGCTCTGAGCTCCACAATGAAAAGTATAAAATGAAGTTTAACTGTTCATGAAGTCTGTCAGTTTTTGATCTGTGGTCGAATGTGACCAGGACAGATGCACTAACTGATGTTGTGGGTTTATAAATCTGTTGAGGACCTTTAACCTCCAGTCTGAAGACACCTGAGCTGAAAAGCCAAAGTGAGAAAATGTGCGAAAACTCTTTTTCATTGAGTAACATGAGGGAACTTAAACATGAGGAAACTTAAACATGAGGGAACTTAAACATGAGGAAACTTAAACATGAGGAAACTTAAACATGAGGAAACTTAAACATGAGGAAACTTAAACATGAGGAAACTTAAACATGAGCGAACTTAAACATGAGGAAACTTAAACATGAGGAAACTTAAACATGAGCAAACTTAAACATGAGGAAACTTAAACATGAGGGAACTTAAACATGAGGGAACTTAAACATGAGGGAACTTAAACATGAGGAAACTTAACGTCCTTCATGCTAAAACACATAGCTTCAAATGAATATTCATGCTAGTTTGCTGACTGGTGTGCAGCATGATGCTAACTGGAGCTCATAGGTGTGATGTGACACTTGATAGTGGAGCTGACATTTAGCGAAGCTTTGACCGAAGGAAGAAGTGAGCTACATGTAGCATAATGCTAACGCTACAACATCTGCAGCTCAGTGATCAACACGTCTGAGTCTTGTTTGTTTTCATCCATGAACTGAAATGTGGAGACTGTTTTTCATTGGTCAGTTCAGTGACTTTGATGTGTCCCGTCATGTTTCTACAGAAATTAGAAACTGCTCCCTAACTTGTGGAGCTGCTGCTCAGAGACAGTTTCTTGTTGGTCAGTGAATCTTAGACGAGTTGACAAGTTGAATTTTGAGACTTTGGAGGCGGGGTCTGCAGCTGATGCTCCCCTCCTTTGATTGGTCACTTTGAACACTCCAGTCCGCAGCCGCTCTACGATCTGTTTTTCTTGGTGTGCAAGTGAAAAAGCCCAAAGTCTGTGATGAAGGGAGCTCACCTCCCTCACAGAAAACTCTAAAGCTCCTGAAACACATGAAACACCTCGTCAGTAGACCACACCCACTTCTGCATTCGTGTGATGTCACGTGTCATCGTTATAAAATCCGGAACAGTCGTTAGACGAGCTGCATGATTACGCATGTCTGACACGCCCCCTAACAAAGCCAGGTAAGGCGAGAGCAGAGACCGACATTTTGTATGTGCACTGGAAGTGGTTGACCAATCAGAATAGAGTGGATCAGCTGACCAATCAGAGCAGACTGGGCTTTATCAGGAGGGGGGCCTTCAAAATACAGAGGCTGAAAAGAGGAGCTGCAGCGATGGACAGGCTGAGGAGCGTGATGTGTTTTCTGAACTTTAGAGCGTGAAAACATTTTACTGTCATAACATCAGTCATAATATCAACCTGAAGAGGAACCGAACGTGTGTCCTTTAATATTTAATGTAGTAAAATGAAGCAGCGCTGAGACAGAAAGTGTAACAGAACACAAGAAGCTCGAGGGAGGGTCAAAGGTCACAAGCCCCATGACATCACAGTTATGTGTCGAACCCCCACAGCTTCAGCTCCGGCTGACGGAGGGGATTTCCTCCATCAGTCCGACTGACACCTTGTGTCACTCAGAACGGACCAAATGTCGAGAACAGCCTATTAGCAGCTAACGAATGATTTTATAACCGAGGGACCCTCATTAGCTAATCCAGAGAGGGAGAGAGGACGGGAGAGAGAGCACACAACTATATTAGGAGATGATGAATCTTCAGACTCAGAATAACTTGGTCCGTCAGCGCTCAGCTGGCACAGTCACTTACAGCACAGCAGCTCCAGCACCTTAGATCGTAACTGTCTGTGATGTCAAGAAAAACCTGCAGTGCAATTTCCTCTCTACATTTTTTTAGTCTTGATAATCAAACAATCAATATAATTATCAAGATAATCAACATGTTGCAGCTGTGAGTTATAGTTTATATCTTCACCAGGTTTCATGCTCCTCCGTCGACTGTGAACATGAAACAAGGCAGCTCAGCATCGTCAGGGTCAACGTATCTCCGGGGTTGTACCACTGCACATAGGCAACTGGATCAGTTCAAAGTAGAAAACGATCAGAACATTGAAGGTCCATTTCCACAGATCATAAAGAACCAGAAGAAACAAAATGGTGCTTGACACTGGAACAAATTTCCAGCCAATGAATCTTACCTGATAAATGACCACCCTGAACTTGTTCTTGGCCAGGAGGTCGCCCTGGGTGACCTCCACCTTCTTCACCCGGATGTTCTGGTTCTCCACACGCACCCTGACGTCCTTGATGTGGCGGCTGACCTTACGTGTCTTCTCCAGCAACCGGTTGACGGTGGAGCTGGTGTTGGCGTGGTCGCTGGTCAGCTTGACAACATCGGTCTGGATGGTCTTCACTGTGTTCTCCAGCTCCAACTGACGCTCCTCCATACGCTGCTGTGTGGTCTGGACGCTCTCCATGAGGCCCGCCACGCGCTCCAGCAACGCCATGATGTTGCCTGCATCATCTCCGCCTCCCCCACCTGAAGGCATGCCCGCTTTGTCTGTCATTCTTGCTTGTCGGTTTGCGTTGGGTCCCCGTCAGAACCCAGTGATCCAAATATTAAACAGAAGAACGGAAGAAGAAGAGTAGATCTATTTCAGATGACAGGAATTCTGATGAAAAGTGGAATCAGAGGAAATAAAATGGGAAGAGTTTTAGTTAAAACATCTGAGGATCCAAAGAAAAAGAGGGAGCACGACTGAGAAGGACCTGAAACCTCTGGAAGAAGGAGGACAGGAGGAGCAGATCACCCCTCTGCAACTCAAGGTTTACCCTGAAACTGGTCAGATCAACTGACTCCACCCTGCTGGGAGAAGGAGGGAGGGAGGACCGGACCCGACAGGACGGAGGGAGGGATAGATCTCTGTGTTGTAAAGTGAGTGACCAGACTGGAAAAAATAATTGAGATCTCATTCCAAGTTTATCTTCTTCTTCCAACTTGTTTAGAGAAGTCATGTCAAACTCCTGAAGGCCTTAAGAAACATGAAACCCAGGAACCTCTCACCAATCAGACAATTTAAAAATGGAAATGGATCTTGTAGGAATGTATGTGTTAATGAGTGAGTTGGATAAAGAGTGACATGGATCCCAGCCTCACTCTGTGTTCTCTGCTGCTAAAAATACAGCGAGGGTAAAGTGACTCCCTGCGCCTCTTTGGGAGATGAGTGTATTAAAAGGAATGGAACTCCACCTTCCATCTTCTCTTCCATCATCCATCAATCAACCGTCACCTTTTCACTTGTTCTGTGAAAAGCTATGTTACAGTTTTGTTGGCGTTCCCAGGCCTACCGACAAACAGCTAGCTTTGAAACAAGCATTCTTAATTGGAATACCTTTGCCGCGATGTTGGTTCGTTTGTTGAATCAGGTCGTTCCATGTTGGCCAAATGGACCGAAGCCTGAGAGGACAACTTTGAGTCAGAGCACAGACATCCATTAGAATCAGCTCATGATTCGCTGGATATTGAGGGTGTGGTTGGACAGCTGCGTTCAGAGTCAGTGGAAAGACACAGACATTTAGTTTTTATCCCTGAGTTTTATGAATTCATGAAGATTCCCACAACATTGCTCCACATTAACGGAGCTGGTTCAAAAATATGAAATTAGCCTGAATCTGCTGCTCCGACGCAAATGTACCTTCTATTTATCTTGAATGTAACATGGCTGAAAGAGACTCTAGTCGTCCCTAACCCTCAAATGACGAGTGGTATAGATATGTGAATGGATTTCTAGAGAGGATTTTTGAATTTTGCAGTTTCCTACAAGTTTTCTTGTGGTAGTTAGAACAACTACTCCTTAAGGTGCAATGAACTTGTATAGTCTTCTGAATGTTTGTGACAATGAACATAACTCAAAATATCTGAAGCTTTAATCAATGAACCACCTGGAGACCTGTCCACTGACACTTCAGCCCCTTTGGTTTTGGATTCATTAGAAGCCAGGATGAGTCTGAAGGTTCAGAGCTGATGATCAAACCAAACAGAAGAAGTAGGAAGACAGAGTGTTAGGATGTGAAGAGCTGAGAAAGAAGGGATGAAGAATGAAAGGGACTCCCCACTGTCTAAACCACTCCACCAGCTGCTGCCTATATTTATCACCACTATATTTAACTCCACCTCTCTGGAGAAGATTCATTACTCCTTCACTGAAGGTGGGTGGAGTCTTCAGCTCAATGTTAATGAGCCTGAAGTTCAAACAACTGACTTGAATTTCTGATATGTTTCCGTTTCCTTGGAGGAGCATCTAGTGGTCCTGTGAGGAATTACTTTGTATCACCACTCAGCAGCATGCCGCCACCTTGTGGCTGAGGAAGGTTATGACTGTCACCCTGTTTAAGTTAATGGCAGCTCCCAAAAGTGAAGCCAGAGATGACATCATGTATTAATCTGGGTGACTCCGAAAATTTAGAGACAAATAAAGATATTTAAGAGTTTCAATCTTAGGATGTTTTCATCAATATTTAATCTTATATTTACAGATTCATCACAAGAGTAAATATCATTTTTTATCTTAAAGATTTTGTAAAAAAATGAATACTGAGGTTTTCTCTCTACTCATACATTAAGATTAAGATGACAGATATATATATGGATTTATTATAATTGTATGTGTTATACGATAAAATGAAGGATATATCATGTATAGATGTGTATGGTGAGATACATGAATGTTTTATAGGATTAGATGTAAAATATAAGATATATAGATGTGTATAGAATATGTTTTAGTTGGATTATAGAATATATCATGGTTATATTATAGTATATATTATGGTATATATTATAGTTATAGTCTAATTTACATGTTTTAACTCCTCTTTCTCTTCTGCCACGTTCTTGCTGGTTTCCAAAGAGAGGGCGGACACCAGGAAGTTGTTCGGGAACACGATTGGTCCAAAGCTGCGATGGCCCTCCTTTAGTCCCGCCCCGTGCGGAACGTGCGGCTGTGATTGGTGGAATCCAGAGTTAATCACGGTTACTATGGACTTTGGCTTCGCTGGTATCCAGGTTAGCTTCCTGTTAGCTTCCTGTTAGCCTCCTGTTAGCTTCCTGTTAGCTCGTCAGTGTGTAGCTGCACCGGAGGAATTCACGCAGAAATGGCGCAGAGAAAGACTCCGAGGAGTCACAGCAGAAAAGGTCAGTTACGTGGTTTTCCTGCTCTGCGCGTGTTTCCTTCAGTCTGCGGACGTGTCGGTAAATCTACAGTAACAGTCGAGTAGTTGAGATCCCCCCTGCCCTGCCCGAGGGTCCCCCGGCTGGGCGGCTGCTGGGCGGCTGCTGGCTCGTGGACTGGTCCTAACGGTTCATGTGGTTCCCAGTGTCACTCTCAGCTGGTTCCCCACTGGGAGCTGTCCCTGTGGGGCTCGTTAGCTCGTTAGCTCGTTTAGCTCCAGATGAATTCAAGATGAGTAAAAGGATGAAATGTAAAACCGGAGATTGTCCGTGTGAGCATCAACCTGTGGAACCCTGGAAACGATGCTAAGCTAAACTAGCTTCCTCCACAGTTTAATCCTGATAAATACAGTAATATACATTCATAATAACTCGCTTCTGAAAACCCATTTGACAGCCTCGTTTCATGCTTTTATTTAATGATGTCTTCTTCTTATTGTTCCTTTCTGTCATCTCGTTGCTCTTGTTAAGACTAAAATCTATGTTCTTCTTTGAATATGTGTCTGTGAAGATGGCAATGAAACTGAACTAAACAAGTGCAGTAGGTTGGACAGGGGTGGGGGCAGGGGCAGTTTGGGCTGAATCTGAATAGGTGGGAGAATGTGTGGCCTTCACATAGTGACTGTTAGTAGCCGTTGCTGGCTGGTTTTAATCTTGAAGTTGATTGTTGTGTGTGTGTGTGTGTGCGTCACATCGCAGTTCAGTCTTGCACCTGTCTGATAATGCCTGTTTGAGAAGACTGTACATCTGTGGCAGACAATAAACTGTACTTTAACTTGTTCTAATACCTAACTTACAATATTACAGCATAAACTCCATTAGCTTTATTCCAAAAATCACACATAGATGAATGCACTGTTTTCTTAAAAAATACTGACATACCCTTAGAAAGAATTCAAGCAGCGGCCACTAGGGTCTGAAGGACAGATAGGAACATGTGCATGCCATACTGAAAGCTCACAAGCTGTCAGCCGATTCAAGGCTTGTTTTAAAACACCAAACCAAACACTGTCAGAATGTGAAGATTTGACCCAGCGACTGTCAAAGGAGGGGCGAAACTGGAGCGGCTTCTCATCATTGGCAAATTCCAGTGCCTAGAGGCTGGGACCAGCCTGTGCACTAGCCACGTGACTCCCCCTCGTTATTGACCAATGAAGTTCTACCTATTATTATAAATATTGCACCTGTCGTCCGTTCGGGGCGACTCTTGACTTCCCTGGCGGTATTAGGCGGCTTGCGGGTTGTACGTTGAGTGCCCATAGCTATGTAGTAGCTGTTCATTGCTTCTAAATAAATACTTTCTTGAACCAGACCGACTCTACCATCTCTACCTAAGGAAAAAAGAACACGACACTCTCTTGTCTTCATCACTGTGAAGGACTTTGCCCTCAGCTTCAGCACTTTGTAGAACCTGTGTGTGTTATTACATGAATAAAGTTATTATCATCCTCATAGAGAATCATATTCTGGTCTGTGGTTGACTGGAGCTCTGTGACCTCACTGTAATGACCCCCCCCGGTTTACACCTGGAGAGTCAGGTTCATGAGGAGAGAAGGGAACATGATCTCTGCTGGAACAATGGTCGACTCCACGTCTCATTGACTGAGTCGTGTGTGATATCATGTGAATATGAGGGTTCTCTGTGAACCCGTCGAGGTGTTGATAAAGGATCACGTGGAGCTGGATCAGCCTCAGTGGTTTGGACCTCAGCTCTGTGAGTTGTTCCTGCACTGACCTGCTTGGTCCAGAGTTGTGTTCTTCTTCTTCTTCAGCGTGTAGGACACACTGAGGCAGATTCCCAGTCTCTGCTGGTTCAGCTGGACCTCAGAGCTCCTGTGTCCTCTGGGACGTTTAGTCACAGCACATGAGAAGAGCGCACATACAGGTTGGATTTGAAGTTTGCTTTGTCTTTATCATATTCTTGTTTATATTTGGTTCCATTATTTATATTTCCAAAATAAAGTCACGCTCTTGTAATTTTTTTTAATTCACTTGACTTCCTGCACTGATCTAGTTTTATTTATTGTACAAATCAAGATTATAAATACAAAATATAATCATCAATAAAGCTTTTGATATTTCTGATGTATTTTTTTATTATTATAATGTTATTTATAGTTATTATATGAGAAAAGGGGGAAAGTACCAGCAGCTGCTACAATACAGTGATGAATTCCTACAATATAATATAATCTTAAATGGGTCCTTCTGTCCTGCGGCCCGTCAGACACGCCCCTAACGAAGCAGGTAAAGTGAGTGACACTCTGTGTCAGAGTGGACCAGCTGACCAATCACAGCAGACTTCATCAGGAGGGGGGGTCTTAAAGAGACAGGAGCTACAACCACGTGTTTGAGACAGAGGCTGAAAAGAGGAGCTGCAGCGATGGACAGAGTTTCCTGAACATTAGACCATGAAAACATTTTACAGTCCGAACGCTAATTAAAATGAGAAGATGTGACCATTAGCACCGGGACACAGGACTGGAACAGGAAGGATTCATGTCATGGGGCCTTGACGCTACAACACTGAACCAAATCCAACTGAAGACGTTATCATGGGCTCCCTGTTTATTCTCCTTTTTTAAAACGTTTTCCCTTCATCGTTTAATATTTCACTGATTCAATTATTCATCCATAGTGACAATGATCATTAGCCTGTGTATGTGTATGTGTGTGTGTGTGTGTGTGTGTGTGTGTGTGTGTGTGTGTGTGTGTGTGTGTGTGTGTGTGTGTGTGTGTGTGTGTGTGTGTGTGTGTGTGTGTGTGTGTGTGTGTGTGTGTGTGTGTGAAGGTTATTTGGTGGATTCTTCTGTCCTCTCTGGCATCTGACACACACACACACACACACACACACACACACACACACACACACACACACACACACAGTGTCCCTGGGTTTGTCAGCTCTAATAATAGGGAGGATCGGGTTCTGGACGATCAGTCGACTGCAGCTCGTCACAATAACTGGAGGAGGAGGAGCTCATTCTTTCTTTCTTTCTCCTCCGTCGCTCACTCTTTCGTTCGCTTCTTTTCTCTTTGACATGATCTCCTTGATCCGTAACTGGTGCTTTACTGGAACTTTTTAAACTTGTGTGATAGTTGGTAATGTTTTCAAGACGTTTTTAAATAGTTCTTTCTTTTGGCTGTTATCAGATATTTGAATTTATTTATCAGTAGCTGAGAGGATTTGTCTGCAGTCGCTTTGCTCGGTCCTGTTTTGGGGTTCAGCTGAGACCCGAGGAGGTCCATGCAGCGTTACCGCCATTATGGCGCCTCCTATTTCTCCTCCTCTGCTCCTGTAGAGGAGGCCGAGGCCCAGGAGGAGGAGGACGAGGAGGAGGAGGAGGAGGAGTATGCTGAAGAGGAGGTGTGTGAGGAGGAGCAGCCGCTGTTAGAGGCGGGGGTGCAGGCCGTGGTCCAGGACACAGGTAGGAGAGGTGTATAAACAAGGGTTGACCTGGTTTGGCTCGGTTTGTGTTTGGTTCTTATGTGGCCTGGTTTGGATCAATTAGGAGGCGTTAATGAGGAGGAGGTCCCACAGAGGAAGGGGGAGGTGACACCTGCTGTCTCTGAGACAGGTAAGAAAGGATGATCAGCCTGGTTTGGTTTGGCCTGGTTTGGTTTGGTTTGGCCCTGTCTGGTTTGGCCTGGTCTGGTTTGGTTTGGCATGGTTAGTGTCTGTGTACAGAGTAAAGCTCAGTGATTTGTTACTGAAGTCTCTTGTGTTTAGATGTCCTCTGGTTTGTTGTGTGTTCTGTTTGCCTGCTGTGAGTCACTTTGACCTTGTGTGCTGCATGGTGTCTGTGTAAACACTTCCTGTCCCTGGTTTTCACAATAAAAGCCTCCAGCAAGGACAGTTATGTGGCTTTTACTTGTTTAGATGCAGGAGATTTGAAGTAATATTGGATCCTGATTTGGCTCGATGTGGTTTCTGATGGGCCTGGTTTAGGTGTTTATACGACTCGTGGTTTGTGAATCAACTGATGTGAATTATGTAAAAATAAAGACATAATTAGTCGTCGGGAACGTGAAGTCTGAGGAAGAATTAACATGTTTAATTTATTTAACAGAAACACAAGGATATTCAAACTTGGAAGTAGTAAGTAAATGACGAAGGGATTTCCAAAACTATAAAGAAAACAGACCAATAATGTATTTTTGTATTTATTTATTCTAAGATTGAATGTTTGGGAGACGCAGTTCATTTCTTTCCCTCAGTGTTCATGTCTACAGGCGTCTTTTGGGACTTATCTTATGTTCTAAATATTAATCTAAATTATTTACAACTTATTTACAAAAATAAAACTGACGAGACGTCAGTGCAGCCGTCAAACCATGTGACGTGTCCTGTTGAATCACAGACTCAGCGTCTCATAGAGGTCCAGTCTGTGGACTTTATCTTGAGTATTCAAACTTGTTATTAGGTCCACTAGTACAAAATCAGACATAATAATAATAATGCATCTCTATCCTCAGAGGCCAAGGTTCCACCAGTGGAGAGCAAGAATGGAAAGAGGACGGAGGGAGGAGGAGACGCAGGAGGAGGAGGAGGAGGTCCTAAATACTCCATGTTCACCTGGTTTGTGGTCCTGGCTCTGCTTGGAGTGTGGAGCTCGGTGGCCGTGGTCTACTTCGACATCGTGGACTACGACAGTGTCATCGGTGAGTAAGGAACCACCATTAGAACTCTTTGTCTTCAACATGGCCCTAATACTCCGTCACACCTCTCTGGTTACGATCAGCTGTTCTTTATCACAGAAATATTACGACTTCAGGTAAGTGTGATGGAACCAAACGATCCGCTAACGTCACAGTAAAGTCTGTTTATACTGATCCTTCAAAGTGAAAACCTCCTGAAGGTACCTTCTTGAAAACCTTTTCTGTGAAGACTCACAAACAGGTTGAGAAGATGAAGCCACATGTCTGTAGATGTGTTCTATAAACAAAGGTGAACGTTCAACCTTGTGTCTTCCTCCCTCCTTCTCCTCCTCTTCTCTCTGTGTGCAGCCAGAGCTAAGGACTTTCATATGAACTTTTCTCAAGTTTTACAAGGTACGCTGTCAAGATTTAAACCTGCAGTAAAAAGCTCCATCATTTAACACAGTGAATCCATCACTCATTTACAACAGTTCTGTTATGAAAGGATGAGTTAGAGAGTTAAAGTAACCTGCTTCCTATCAGCCCTTGGCTTCCCTCTCCATGCCCCTTTCTGCCTTGATCAGAAACTACAGTCAAAGTTACATTTCTGCCTAGTTTCATGTTATAGTCTGAAGTAAATGAAGAAACAAATGTTTGCTGCTTCTGTCGTTGTGGCTTTTGTCGAAGCAGGAAACAAAGCATCTTTGCATTTCACCTACTACACTTAAATGTTTTAAATGCAATAGGACAAAACTTTTACACTATTTGAGCAGAAATTCCCACCTGTTGTTAGAGGAAAGTATTTTTTAGTAATATGTCTCCTGCAGACTACTGTGCAAGATATTCAGTCAGTTGTAAAAACATAACTTTGCTCAGTAGAGCTCATCCCTCGACCAAGGTCCAACAATCCCTGACACTCAGTCAGGCTGCACCAAATCACACACACGCTGAAATACCAGTCCTCTGAACATGTTTAAAAACGTCTTCTCTCACAATTAAAATACTTTAATCAAAGTACCTTTTTTTAATTGTGCCATATTTAACTAACTAACCCACAGCTTCAGGACAGTGATGATTTGAACATGAAAGTTAGAGAGAGACAGAGAAAGAAGCAGTTGGCCGATCACAGTCTGTCGCTGAAGACACCACATCCTTCCTCATTGGCCCTGTTTTAACACACTGTGACATCCTGCTGTGTTATTAATACACTGTCTGCTCTGTTCTCACCAGCTGCTGCTGTTAGAACCTTCTGCTCCTGAACCTGAGTCTTGTTGCAGCGGTGGTTTATTTCCCACTTTGTGTCCTTCAGGCTGCAGCAGCAGGATTTAAACTCACAGTAACAGAAATAAATTCAGACGTTACACTGGATCTGAAAGTTGCAGCTATGGACAAGTCAGGTGTTGATTTGAGATCTTTTCTGTGCAGAACTTGTGTTAATGCACAGGTACAGTGTGAGGTTTGGTGCTGTAGAGGTCAGTGGGTCGGGATGAAATCAAACTCATTAAATTCAAATAATCCTCAAGATAAAAACTTCCAGCCACTGTAGAAACACATTTTATCACATTAAACATCTCACAGTTTCCTTGAGCTTGTTTGTATTTTAATAAAGACCAGATAACAGGATATATAATATATAGATAATATATCTATATATTAGTGTTACTCAGTCTTCCTCCTCTTCCTCCTCAGGTAAACTCACGGCTTACGACACAGACGGAGACGGAGACTTTGACGTGGAAGATGCTAAAGTTCTGCTCGGCAAGTTCTCTTTACTTCTTCTGTTTGCTGTGAAAAGCCTGAAACGTGTTTTACGGTTGTGTCCCAGTGTCTCAGTATGAAACTCGAACTCTGACCGAACGTCCTCGGAGTCAAACCACTCATCTCTCTCACGTTTGTATTTCACATCGTAGTTTGTCTCACAAAACTAAGAGATTAACTTTGTTGTTCTTTATTAGAAGATTATAATAATAATCTCAAACCAATGTCACTTTCCTTTCACACAATCTTTTCTTTCTTTTTCTGCGTTCTCAGTTCATATCGATCTAATGGTGGATTCACGTCCAGCTTAAAAACTAGAATTTTGATTAGAAAAATATCAGGTGTGGGGACACGGAGTAGATTTAACAGTGAAAGGATGAAATGTCGGAGGAAAGTGTGTCGGGGGTGTCAGGCTTCGTTTGACCTGCTACATCACAAGTTAAAGATGGCCGCCTCGTTCCTTGTTGTTTGTCTATCAGGCAGGAAGTCTGAGGTCGCCTGACGAGACTGAGACAGGAAGTAAAATCTGATTTAATGTCCGTGGTTCTTCGACTTTAACTCACTCTCTTTCTCTTTGTCCCGTATCATCATCCTTTATTTCTCTTTTTGGTTTTACTCCATTCCTTCCTTCCTTCCTTCCAACCTTCCTTGATTCTTCCTTTTTCTTTCACCTCTTTTTCTTTATATCCTCGTTCAACCCTCCCTCTGTTTGTGCTTCGCCTTCATTTCATCTCCACGTCCTCCCCCATCCTATGTCGATTTTTCTCCTTCCCTCCTTTTCTCTCTCCCTCTCTCTTTCGTCAGGCTTGACCAAAGATGGCGGTGCTAGTGCGAATGCCGAGTCGCTTGAGGAGGTTCTTGATATTTTAGCTGAGGAGGGCTCTGATTGGATCTATGGTTTCTTCACCTTCCTCTATGACGTAGTGTCTTCGCCCGTAGAGCGGGGTGAGGAAGGGAAGGAGGCGGCGACTGAGAAGCGGGAGGAGGGCGGGACCACCTCCTCTGATGATGAGGAGGTCAAAGGGGTCATACTGGACCTCCAGAACCAATAGAAGGACACAAGTCAGAGCCACAGCCAATAACAAGGCTCCTTGGTCCCAATACCGACCAATGAGGACGAGGCTTGGACGCACTGCGGCGCAGTGTGTTACAGGACGACGTGTTGTGGTGCAGACGACCTGATGTTTCCTCTGAAGGAACAAACCGGGTCTGGACTTGTTCAGTCCTTTAAGGAATGAGAGGAATTTAAATCGCATAAACTATTGATTAGCACTTTATTGATTGATTAGCTCAGTGATCTACTTTTGGCTTGTGTCGGTTCATCATGTTCAGTAACTGACGTCCATGTGTACGGTGGCCAGTGGGACCAGAATTCAATCGTTTGCTCTAATCACATTTTTGGTTGTGAAATTCCTGAACCAAAAACGTGATTTCACATATTTCAGCTAAAAGCTGCGGTAAAACGTTTTCATATGACTCGATATCGATAATCATCCCAATAAATGTAAAGTATTAAAGGCTGATCTTTGAAACCAGACCTGTGGGTTCTTGAAGTTTTAAAATCTAACGTACAATTTACTACTTTTATCCAAAGTGACTGAACTTGCTCAGCTCATCTGTTTGTAATTCATTTCTGTTCACGCAAACTAAACATAAAAGTAAATGGTGTGGAACATTTATTGATCTTTGACAGAGTGTGGGGGGAACGTATCCGTCGTGGAGACGAGGTCTGAACAAGCTTCACGTTTGTTCCATGTTTCATTTGATCTGTTGGTTTTGGTTTCACATTGTAATTTAGGGACTAAACGTTCGTCCTGTTGTTCGGTAACTTCTTTGATTAAAGTGGATCCCGTCACGTCGCTGCTGGATTCTCCGTAACTGAACTTTCTTCAGTAATTTGCTTAAACTTATAAACTTAATATTTTTGTGTGAGATGACGTCATCTGTTGTTGTGTTATTTGAATGTGTCAGATAAACTATCAGCTTTTTAAATAAGGTCAATGTTATAACTGGATACCACGCAGTATCTGTAGATAATATCATATGATATTTAAGGATTCTGTATTTAATCATACATTTACTTATAATCTAATAATATAATCAACACTGTATCAAATGTGCAACATTAAATTAAAAAGGACGAAGCTGTAGTTTGATGAGAATCTTAAAGAAGTGAAAGGAAGGGGTAGATGTGTTTTTGAACACTCTTGGTATGATGCTGCTCAGTGAGCGTCTTTCCTGCTTCGACCTCATTCACAGACGGTTTTCTCTCTGAGCTGAGAACAAGCAGAGGAAACAGGTCGACAACTTGTGTTGTGAAGTTCACACGTCGACCACAACGTCTTGAAGTCGGGAGTACATCTGAGCATGTGTTAATGGAACACAACAGTGGATGCTAACAGGACAGAACACGAGCATGTCTCCTGTCGTCACTGCCTGTTGCTCTCAGCATGTTTTTACGACACGTAACGAATCCACGTTGCTCTGGTGTCTCGGAGACTAATCACGATAACTAAAGATTGAAGCTAATCTTTGGGAATGTTCCCGTTATACCTGAAACCGTTTCATCTCTACCTGGTTTTCATGAGCTGTTTGTTTTCTGTTGGTTCAGATGAGAGGAAGTTGAAAGGTCCAGTTCTCGGGAGAGACAGACTGAGAAAAGGTATCGTACACTGAGCGTGTGTTTGTAGTGAATTCTGATTGGTCAGCTGACACATGTGTTTCTCTAAAACCTGCAGAGGACAAGAGAGAGGTGAAGAAGAAAGGTAAACGTCTTTCTCCTGCATGACTCTGTTTGATGCTGACTGACTGAGTAGAGGGAAACTCTAATATCAGGTGTGAACTGATGAAGCTGCGTGATCGAGCACCAGACACAGATGTGTGTTGACCTCTGACCCCTCAGTAGATGGAGACACTTCTGTGCTGGATGTGACGTGTAAATAAAGAAACGGTCGCTTACATTTATTTAACGCTGTGATACAGTCCCAAATATCTTGTTGGATCAAAGACTGTAAATAAAGATGGACGACATGATCGCCCCCTGGTGGCTGGCTGAGGCACATGCCTCTTCCATGTTAACAGATGGACCACATTTAAAAATATCTTGAGATTACTGAGATATAATAACTACATTTTGGACTGGCAGGAGGAAGTAGAGGCGTGTCGTCCATCTTTATCTGGTCTTGTTGTACGATGTTTTCCTGACTTTAGTGTTTCGTGGTTTGTCTGGTGTGGTGCGTTGATCTTTGTCGTTAGCGTGTTGATTCTCCTCCGGTACCAAACTGTGTGTGTGTCGTCCTAGAAGAGAAGAAATTGGAAGCTGCCACTCAAAAGATTAAACTCTCAAAAGGTAGAGTTGTGATGCTGTTGTGTGTGAGTTAGTTTGAACATGAATCCTTTGTTATCTGTTGTCATATGTTTTTATTGATGTCAGCGGATTGTTAGAAGCTTATTTAATATTTATTACTCAACATGTAGCTCGGCCTCTTGTTTGTTAGACGCTGGGTTGTGGAGATGAATCTGTTTGTGCCTCTTGTGTTAAAACAGAAGATGTGACGACTGCTGGAAAGAACGCGACGCGAGGTATTGAAGAATAAGATCTGACGTGGGCTTTTTCCTTTGGTCTGACTTAAGTGCATTTTGTGGACGACCACAAGATGGTTCTAAAACTTTTAATGAATTAACAATAACATAGGCATTAATCATTTTTTGTTGTTTAATTAATTTATAAATAGATTAACTTACAAAGTAACTGATTAGACATTTGAATGGGTTTAACCTGTGTCTTACTATATCAGTGTGAAATGGTTGTTGCTGCCTTGCTGAGCCACTAATCATTCATTTCACTAAACATTTTAAACTAGTGGAACAGGACAAAATGAAAATATGTATCGTAAACCATTCTGCGGTGTGAATATTCTCCAAATCCAATCAAACCGTTACTCCAGGTGTGAGCACTGGATCGTGTTTGGGCCAAATTAGTCATGTGACACATTCAGTTTGAAAAGAATAAAAACGGTGCAATGTGAAACACTTTCCAACATGGACGGCCGCTCGGACATGGAACACCTCTCACTGGAAATCTGTTCATCCTGCTGACACAGAAAGTGATGCAGCAGAACCGTGACCTCTTTGACCTCTAACTATTAACCTTCCACCGCACGATATGAGATTCTGATCTCTGCTGAACGGTAGAATCTGCATTCCAGTATTTCCAGTGTTGTGATTGGCTGCATCTTTAACACCTGCTCTTTTGGTGTGCGTCAGCTGCAGCAGTTGTCTGCATTTAAAATCTGACCTTTAACCTCAAACTTCAGACCGTCCCGTCCGAGGGCACAGGCTGCGCTCGGCTCTGAAGGATGAGCTGAGGATGATCCACGAGAAGATGGAGGTCAAGAGAATCGCTCGTATCGCTCTGGCTGAGATCAGGGCCCTCCTCGCCAAAGAGGAGGAGGAGAAGGAGGCGACCTGGGCGCTGAAGATGAAGACTCTGGAGGCTGCTCAGGAACAACTGAGAGAGGAGAGGAGGAGAGAGGCAGAGAGAGTAGAGAAAGAGGAAAAGGAGAGGATGGAGAAGGCAGAGAAGGAAAGGATAGAAAAGGAGAAGGTGGAGAAGGAAAGGATGGAAAAGGAGAAGGTGGAGAAGGAAAGGATGGAGAAGGAGAAGGTGGAGAAGGAAAGGATGGAAAAGGAGAAGGCAGAGAAGGAAAGGATGGAGAAGGTGGAGAAGGAAAGGATAGAAAAGGAGAAGGTGGAGAAGGAAAGGATGGAAAAGGAGAAGGCGGAGAAGGAAAGGATGGAAAAAGAGAAGGAAAGGATGGAAAAGGAGAAGGAAAGGATAGAAAAAGAGAAGGAAAGGATGGAAAAGGAGAAGGTGGAGAAGGAAAGGATGGAAAAGGAGAAGGAAAGGATGGAAAAGGAGAAGGTGGAGAAGGAAAGGATGGAAAAGGAGAAGGCAGAGAAGGAAAGGATAGAAAAGCAGAAGGCAGAGAAGGAAAGGATAGAAAAGCAGAAGGCAGAGAAGGAAAGGATAGAAAAGGAGAAGGAAAGGATGGAAAATGAGAAGGTGGAGAAGGAAAGGATGGAAAAGGAGAAGGTGGAGAAGGAAAGGATAGAAAAAGAGAAGGTGGAGAAGGAAAGGATGGAAAAGGTAGAGAAGGAAAGGATGGAAAAGGTAGAGAAGGAAAGGATGGAGAAAGTGAAAGCAGAGAAGCAGAGGATGGAAAGAGAAGCCAAAGAAAAGGCTGAAAGGGAGAGGCTGACACATGAGAGGGCAGAAAAAGAGAGACAAGAGATGGAGAAAAGAGAAAAGGCAGCTAGAGAAGAGAAGGAACGACTGGAGCGACAGAAGATTGAGAGGGAAAGGATGGAGGGAGAGCGACTGGTCAGGGAACGAGAGAGGGAAGCCAAGGAGAAGGAACGACTGGAAAGAGAAAGATTGGCAAGGGAGAGGGCTGAAAAGGAGAGGATAGAGAGGGAACGCATCGCCAAAGAAAGAGAGAGAATAGCCAAGGAGAAGGAGAGGATGGAGAGAGAGAAGGTGGAGAAAGAACGATTTGAGAGGGAACGCATCGCTATGGAAAGAGAGAGGATTGCAAAGGAGAGGATGGAGAGAGAGAAGGCAGATAAGGAGAGGCAGGAGAAGGAACGAACTGCTAAAGAGAAAATGGAGAAAGAGAGACTGGAACGAGAACGCATCGCTAAGGAAAGAGAGAGAATCGCCAAGGAACGAGAAAGGGCAGAAAAGGAAAGACTAGCCAGAGAGAAGGAAAGGATGGAGAGAGCGGCGAGAGAGAAGGAAGAGAGGGAACAGATGGAGGGAGAGCGCATTGCCAGGGAAAGAGCAAGAATCGCTCAGGAGAAGGAGAGATCGGAGAGAGAGAAGGCGGCGAAAGAAAGAGCAGAGAAAGAAAGATTAGAGAAGGTAAGAGCGCAAAAAGAGAGGGCAGCTAAAGAAGAGAGGGAGAGAGCGGAGAAAGAGCGACTGGAGAAGGAAAGGATCGAACGAGAAAGACTCAAGAAGGAAAGACTGGAGAAAGAGAAATCGGCGAGGGAACAGTGGGAGCGACAGAAGGCTGAAAAGGAGAGGGTGGTTCGAGAGAAGGAACTGATGGAGAGGCAGAAGCTCGCCAGAGAAAAAGCTCTGCGGGAGAAGATGGAGGCGGAGAAAGCGAACAAGGCCAACATCAACGGACAAGAAGTTCACGGGAGGAAACCGAACACTTCACATCCCAAAGCTCCACCAGCCGAGGGGAAAACAGAGCGAGTGTCAGCGCTGCGACCCGAGGAAAAGACGAGCAGGAGGGGGAAATGAAGGGCTACGATTGGCTGGGGGCTGCCTGCAAGTGAAAGTTATAAATAGTTATTTATTTCTAATTAAAGATGAATTTTAAAGTCGTTTCCTCTCTATTTTACGTTATTGTCGCCAGTGTCACTGCTGGGCGTGGTTAATCTGAAATGTGGTTTAACTCCTCCCATCTGTGAGGTCACAGCTACCAACTCATCGTGACTGAAGTGAGGTTCAAACCCCCGGAGAGTTTCCACCTGCTGTTCCTCCAACAGGTCACAGGTCACTGCTGTTGTTCCTCCAACGGGTGACAGGTCACTGCTGCTGTTCCTCCAACAGGTCACAGGTCACTGCTGCTGTTCCTCAACAGGTGACAGGTCACTGCTGCTGTTCCTCCAACGGGTCACAGGTCACTGCTGCTGTTCCTCCAACGGGTCACAGGTCACTGCTGCTGTTCCTCCAACGGGTGACAGGTCACTGCTGCTGTTCCTCCAACGGGTGACAGGTCACTGCTGCTGTTCCTCCAACGGGTCACAGGTCACTGCTGCTGTTCCTCCAACGGGTGACAGGTCACTGCTGCTGTTCCTCCAACGGGTGACAGGTCACTGCTGCTGTTCCTCCAACGGGTCACAGGTCACTGCTGCTGTTCCTCCAACGGGTCACAGGTCACTGCTGCTGTTCCTCCAACGGGTCACAGGTCACTGCTGCTGTTCCTCCAACGGGTGACAGGTCACTGCTGCTGTTCCTCCAACGGGTGACAGGTCACTGCTGCTGTTCCTCCAACGGGTGACAGGTCACTGCTGCTGTTCCTCCAACGGGTCACAGGTCACTGCTGCTGTTCCTCCAACGGGTGACAGGTCACTGCTGCTGTTCCTCCAACGGGTGACAGGTCACTGCTGCTGTTCCTCTAACGGGTGACAGGTCACTGCTGCTGTTCCTCCAACGGGTCACAGGTCACTGCTGCTGTTCCTCCAACGGGTGACAGGTCACTGCTGCTGTTCCTCCAACGGGTGACAGGTCACTGCTGCTGTTCCTCCAACGGGTGACAGGTCACTGCTGCTGTTCCTCCAACGGGTGACAGGTCACTGCTGCTGTTCCTCCAACGGGTGACAGGTCACTGCTGCTGTTCCTCTAACGGGTGACAGGTCACTGCTGCTGTTCCTCCAACGGGTGACAGGTCACTGCTGCTGTTCCTCCAACGGGTGACAGGTCACTGCTGCTGTTCCTCTAACGGGTGACAGGTCACTGCTGCTGTTCCTCCAACGGGTGACAGGTCACTGCTGCTGTTCCTCCAACGGGTGACAGGTCACTGCTGCTGTTCCTCCAACGGGTGACAGGTCACTGCTGCTGTTCCTCTAACGGGTGACAGGTCACTGCTGCTGTTCCTCCAACGGGTGACAGGTCACTGCTGCTGTTCCTCCAACGGGTGACAGGTCACTGCTGCTGTTCCTCCAACGGGTGACAGGTCACTGCTGCTGTTCCTTCAGTTACTGACTGAGTGAAGGTTTCAGTCACTTACACCTCCAGCACAGCCCAACAGGCCTTTACCCTGCTTGAACCCACGACAAACACAACACACACCGACGAGACACAACACCGTAACATGTACACGACACTGTAACATGTGCAAAATACAGTTTTGTCAATATGGACATTTGATTCCTCATTAGAACGGGTCGGAGCTCGGCTAAAGGCCCATTACAACCACTTTCAACTAAACCAATCACAAGTCAAACCCAAACTGTCCACAAAGCCGATACTGACAATCGTACGACTTCATGCTAACAAAACAAAATTGTGCCAAGATGTCCATTTGGTGCTCTGCTCACTTTATTAGAACGAAATGTGGAACAGTTGTTGTCAGATTTTGTGATATTGATTATTAGAGGTTTTGGGCGACAACGTACTGATTTCATTAGTGAAAGTTCTCTCATATACAAATCTCTTTAGGCATTTAGACATATAATGTGTTCCATCTTCATTTGACCCAGTCACGTCTATTCTGATACTTACACCGCTGCAGAAATATCACAAGCTCCTTTTATATAGACACCAAGATTATTCATATAGACCCTGTAGTTGCAGAGATATAATCCACTGATTTGGGTCATGTGATTTGAGTCCAGATTTTAGAGGGTTACATTCCAAAATCACAGACTCCTGAATATCAGTCCTCTGAACATGTCTGAGTGTTTTCATCAAGAGCCATGAATTATTTGCACAAACAAATGCACACGGGTGAAAACAGGATTGTCCATAGAAAGGTTTTGAAGTATTAACAGTTTATATCCACTGCAGAACAGCATGGAAACCATTTTAAACGTCTCTTAAATACACAGAGAACCAGTGAGAACCTCTCCTCCTCCTCCTCCTCCTCCTCCTCCTCCTCCTCCTCCCTCTGTTCAGTCCTATCTCTCTTCACCACAGTTTCCTCTTCTGTTCACTCTGACGCTCAGGACTCTGGACTTATTTCCTGCCAATGAAATATTACCAGGCTGCGGTGACTCCTGACGTCCTCACAGCCGGGTGTTTCCCTCCTGACGTGTTTGAGGATGTGAATAAATGTTTAATACTGAGGCACTGTTACTTTTTCTTCTGTTTTTATGTCTTTTTTGGTTCTTTTGAACAAAACAATCACACAAACTAAGACTGTGTCCGCTTCACTTTAGAGGAAATCGATAATGGCTCAAAGAAACAAATCTGATATCCAACCAAACTTCAGGTGTTAGATTCCTGAAGGTTCAGGTTCAGTCACAGTCAGTCCTCTCGGCCTGTACTGAACTGGCTGTGAAAACAAATGAAAAGAGTTTTACACAGGTTAAGGATGATGAGGAAGAGGATCATGATGAGGAAGAGGAGGCGACCAGTGTGTTTCATTTTGTCTGATTTTTGCATTTGAACTTTTAAAACACTGAACAGGACTGAAAGAGGCAGACAAAACTAATGTGGGAGATTCACCAGAGGAGAAAACAGGTGAGGAAACACACTCACACACACACACACACTCACACACTCACTCACACACACACTCACACTCACACACTCACTCACACACACACACACACACACACACACACACACACACACACACACACACACACACACACACACACACACACACACTCTGTGATATCAGTCCTCTGGGTCAGCGTTCAAACAAACGAGCCGACACTGACCTGATACCTGAGGAAACACAGCACTGATCCTGGGTCAGACGAGACGACAAACTCCTGATTCCCTTTCACGCTGCTGCTGCCCTGAGGAACATGAAAACTGAATCCTTCACACTGAACCTGTAACTTTACGTTGTTATAATGAAGACACGTATTTCAGAGTCTGACCCGGAACATCTCCTGCTGCTTCACATGAGAAACACGAGTGGAAGAGAATGTCCAGACGATGATTTACACAGTTCATGACTGAAATCATCTTCGCTGAGTCTTAAATAGTTTAATTCATTAGTTGACAATTAAAAAAATTAGACTTGAGTCCCTTGTCTTCATGTGAAGTCAGAGAAGTCCACATCATGAAGCAGCTCACAGTAATTCTCACAACACATCAGGAGCAGCTTGTTCTCTAACGTCTCTGTCTCGTGTGGACGGTTTCCTAACGTTCAGAACATTCACGAAACAAAATGGTGTCTTTCTTCTCTTCTTCCTCAAACATTCAAGTTTTAAAACCTGAAGACGTCAGCGAGCCTGAGGCTCCAGAGCTGCAGAGGGAGGAGCCAGCGGACGCCACGTCACCTGAAACCTCCACACCTGAAGAGACTCCATCAGGTGGGTTTGCTTCCTGGTCACCTCAGGCTCCTCTGACAAATCATTATCCAGCCTGTGTGACAGCAGAAAGAAAAGAAAGTCATAAGTCCACACACACGAGTTCACACAAACATTACATGAAGCTATTAATGAGGCCGATGGCTGCAGGGACCAATGAGTTGTTACGTCTCCTGTGGTCAGCACATGTAACCACAGGAGCTGCTGTCACAGGTGATCACGTTCTACTTCTCCACCAGTCTGACCTCAGGGCGCTT
>NC_047170.1:20170327-20195327 GCF_009819705.1 Hippoglossus hippoglossus | reverse complement strand
TTCCTTGTCTGTCTCCGTCTCTCAGGACGGATGCGAGGGTCTCTGGCGACTCTGGAGAAGTTGGTTCAGATCTTTCCAGACGACGTCAGTCTGAAGAACGACCTGGGCGTTGCCCACCTGTTGCTAGGAGACAACAAGGGCGCCAAGAAGGTGTATGAGGAGGTGTGTGCACGTCAGATTCATTAAACACACACTTTGTCTGATTGTTTTTCACTGATTGGCTGTCGGCCCTCTGTGTCCCGCCCACACAGGTCCTGGAGGCTGCCCCCGGCAACGGCTTCGCTAAAGTTCACTACGGCTTCATCCTGAAATCTGAGAACAAGATCGCAGAGAGTATACCATACCTGAAGGTACACACACACACACACACACACACACACACACACACACACACACACACACACACACACACACACACACACACACACACACACACACACACACACACACACACTCAGCCTTATGAACTCTTGTGTCCTGGTCTCTTCTCTGCAGGAGGGTCTGGAGTCAGGTGAACCAGGGACGGACGACGGGCGTTTTTATTTCCACCTGGGAGACGCTCTGCAGAGAGCCGGAGACGACAGCGTCAGTAACCTCATTAATAGACTGATTATCTTATCTTAAAATGTTCAAGCTCCCACCAGTCCTGCAGTGATATGGATCGACCACAGGGTGGTGCCAGAGTGCGATGAGAAGGTCATTGACTCTGTGCTTCGTGTCTTCAGGCGTATGACTGGTACGAGCTGGGTCATAAACGAGGTCACTTTGCTTCGGTGTGGCAGAGATCTCTGTACAATGTGAAGGGACTGAAGGCTCAGCCCTGGTGGACGCCAAAAGAGACCGGATACACCGATCTGGTCAAGGTGTGTGTCTGTGTGTGTGTCTGTGTGTCTGTGTGCGATGCAGAGTCTATGAAGGTTATGTTAATTGGAGTTAGTTAAATGTGCGTGATTGCAGACGTTGGAGAGGAACTGGAGGACGATCAGGGACGAGGCTCTGGCTGTGATGGATCAAAACACTGGACTGTTCGTACCTGAAGAGGAAAACCTGCGAGAGAAAGGAGAGTGGGGCCAGTACACACTGTGGCAACAAGGTACACACACACACACACACACACACACAGTCTGTGATACACATATGTCCGATAAAGCTGATTCTGATTGTGACTGTGTTCAGGGAAGAAAGATGGAAATTCATGTCAGGGCGTCCAGAAGACCTGCTCACTGCTGGAGAGATACACTGAAGCTACAGGCTGCAAGAGAGGACAGGTACACACACACACACACACCACACACACACACACACACACAACACACACACACACACTGTCTGAAAGCAGCTTTAACTACACAAAACAAACCGAAACATCAGCTGTTTTCACTTTAGCTGTAGACTTTGTCCTTAACTTGAATTGTGGTCACCTGATGTCACGGCCTACTTTTACCTGACTGCGTCGGCCCTCATCACCAGAAGATCTGGAACCTCCTCGTGTTTCCAAGTTGACGTCTTCGTCTTCTACGTGTACGGCTCCTCTTCTTCATCCTGAGATGTTTGTGTTCTTCCAGTTTCACGTCCGTCACGTGTTAGAAACCTCATCAACACGTCCACTCGCTCTCTGGGAAGCTTCCACACATTGTCCTGCTGTCTCCTCACATGGACTCACGAGGACATGTTACACACATGTTACTAGGAGGCTGCAGGAGAAGATCCAGAACATGTCCAGAGACACTGACTCAGACATTTGTTCTCACAGACAGAACCTCTGGATATTTCAGGAGATTATCCAGAGTCGATGTGCAGGTCTGAAAACAGCACGAGCCTGACAGATAAATGTGAGGTTTTCATTTGAATCCACATTAAAAGGAAAAACCTTCTGCAGCATTATGACTTTTATACCAGAACTAATTTGTGTCTCTTTCCAAATCTCCAAGAGGTTTGATCTTTATATTGAGACCAACACATCCTGGTGGACAAGCTTTGCAGCTTTGGAGGATTTTATGGCTAAAAATATTCAGAAAGTGTGTGTGTGTGTGTCTGTGTGTGTCTCTCTGTGTGTGTGTGTGTGTGTGTGTGTCTCTCTGTGTGTGTGTGTGTGTGTGTGTGTGTGTCTGTGTGTGTGTCTGTGTGTGTGTGTTCAGATTAAGTTCTCCGTGATGCAGCCAGGAACTCACGTGTGGCCTCACACTGGTCCCACTAACTGCAGACTGAGGATGCACCTCGGCCTCGTCGTCCCCAAACATGGCTGCAGGATCCGCTGCACCAACCAGACCAGGTGCTGCTCTGCTCTTCACCTCCACCTTCATCCTGCTCTTCACCTCCACCTTCATCCTGCTCTTCACCTCCACCTTCATCCTGCTCTTCACCTCCACCTTCATCCTGCTCTTCACCTTCATCCTGCTCTTCACCTCCACTTTCATCCTGCTCTTCACCTCCACCTTCATCCTGCTCTTCACCTCCACCTTCATCCTGCTCTTCACCTCCACCTTCATCCTGCTCTTCACCTCCACCTTCATCCTCCTCTTCACCTCCACCTTCATCCTGCTCTTCACCTCCACCTTCATCCTGCTCTTCTCCTCCACCTTCATCCTCCTCTTCACCTCCACCTTCATCCTGCTCTTCACCTCCACCTTCATCCTCCTCTTCACCTCCACCTTCATCCTGCTCTTCTCCTCCACCTTCATCCTGCTCTTCACCTTCACCTCCACCTTCATCCTCCTCTTCTCCTCCACCTTCATCCTCCTCTTCTCCTCCACCTTCATCCTCCTCTTGTCCTCCACCTTCATCCTCCTCTTCAGCTCCACCTTCATCCTCCTCTTCTCCTCCACCTTCATCCTCCTCTTCTCCTCCTCTTGTCCTCCACCTTCATCCTCCTCTTCTCCTCCACCTTCATCCTCCTCTTCTCCTCCTCTTGTCCTCCACCTTCATCCTCCTCTTCAGCTCCACCCTGTCAGTTGGTAGCTGTGTAGATAGGGTGGTGCTCAGTCAGTATGTAGGTCAGTCACGAACCTGGTTGGTCTGTAGATGTGATAAATAAGTGTCAGTGTTTCCTCTTCCTCTTCCTCTTCCTCCTCTTCCTCCTCCTCCTCTTCCTCTTCCTCCACAGGGAGTGGGAGGAGGGTAAAGTCCTCATCTTCGACGACTCCTTCGAGCACGAGGTTTGGCAGGACGCCGTCAGCTACCGCCTCATCTTCATCGTTGACGTCTGGCACCCGGAGTTAACGCAGCACCAGCGCCAGACTCTGAGTGCGATCTAGGAGCAGGAAGCGGGCGTGAGCGCGGGCGGCCGACCCGCCGACCCGCCGACCCGCCGACCCGCCGACCCGCCGACGGAGCTCCGGTAAACACCAGAGTCTGCGAGGAGGCGGCCGACAGGCTGACGGGGTTTAGTGTTTTGCTTTGTTTGTGGATAAACTACTAAAACTGCAGCAGACGAAGAACTGAAGGATGGAAAATAAAAATCCAAATGTTTCTGGGAAATACTACTGACTTGACAACATTTCACCCAAACCCACGTGAACACCTGCAGGACTTGGAACCAGGAAGTCCCACGAGGAAATGTCCCTGTGAATATTCTGGAAGATGTTTTCTAACCCTGGACACGTTTTGTAAGGTTGTGTCACTTTAAGTTGTTTGAATTGTTCCCAAAGGTACAAACGTTACTGAGTTTCAAACCAGTGCTCTGGGTCACATGTCAAGTTTAGTCGTTTGATTTTGTGGTAAGAAAAAAAACACTAAAATCTCTTCATTACATTAAAGAAGCTCATAAACATTTTAATAATGATGCTGATCTGTGAAATGTCACGTGTTCATTAACGAAGAGAGACGTCGTCGTTTTAGCTCGACCACTGTGCATTTTTGTGTTCATGCAGCTGGGTTTGAATTTTCCCGTTTCCACAGTAACAAGGAAACGGGAGATTCTATAAAAGAGGATTTATATTTATATAAAAAATACAACCACCAAAACCACACGTGTTTGTTTCTTTGTCATCTCGGATCCAGACGAGACGCCCGATGTTTCAACAGACGTAGAAACATCAGCAGGAGACAACTGGTTTTATTTCAGATTTAAAGTCCCAGAACAACTGAGCGAACACAGAGCCGTTGTTTGAAATGAGTCCAACGGAGCCTGAACAGAACCCGACTGGAACTCGACTATTTGTGCCCAAGCTGAGCCGGATGTTTTCCTCAGCTACACGTCTTCTGAGCCCCGGGAATCCGAAGCTTGGTCTGAAGGCAGGTTGAGCCTGAGCCTGTCAGAGCCTCCTGGTTTCCACACTTTAAACCAGGTTTAATCTCAACACTCTGACTAATCACACGTTTTAAGATTCTGTGAACAAACCTGTTTATTTATGGATGTTTTTAATCTAAAAACCTCGTCCAGTTTCTTTAGAGAAGGTTCAATTTAAAAAGTCTGAACTAACAAGTTCACATTTCATTCTGCAGGAGACGGATATAAACCGACCTCACACTCATAATATATACTAATAATAAGTGAGGTCTGTTTTTACTTCTCATTTCAGAGTTAATCTCTTCTTTTAATCTCCAATCTCTAAAATGAGCAGCAGTTAAACCTCAGATGTCGGATTCCAGGAGCGAAACAAAACTGCAAAAGTCCAAAAACAAATGAAGTTTTAAGATTTAATGCCCCGAGTTCAAAACCTGGAGATGATCTCCTCACTTCTCTCCTTCTCTCCTCACTTCTCTCCTTACTTCTCTCCTCTCTCCTCACTTCTCTCCTCTCTCCTTACTTCCCTCCTCACTTCTCTCCTTCTCTCCTCTCCTCTCTCCTTACTTCTCTCCTCACTTCCCTCCTCACTTCTCTCCTCTCCTCTCTCCTCACTTCTCTCCTCTCTCCTCACCTCACTCCTCTCCTCTCTCCTCACTTCTCTCCTCTCTCCTTACTTCCCTCCTCACTTCTCTCCTTCTCTCCTCTCCTCTCTCCTTACTCCTCTCCTCACTTCCCTCCTCACTTCTCTCCTCTCCTCTCTCCTCACTTCTCTCCTCACTTCTCTCCTCTCTCCTCACCTCACTCCTCTCCTCTCTCCTCACTTCTCTCCTTTCTGAATATCCTGAGAATGAAAACTAACCGCGGAGAAGCAGATTTCTGGTTGTGTTTCAACATGGGAGCTTTTTATAAAATCAGATTTATTCCCAAATAAAATCCCTGCTGTTAAACACAACACGACCAGGTTGGTGTAAATGTTTAATTCTATACATTCATTGAAAGGAAATACATTACATCACAGTCGAGTGGAGACCAGTGTAGCCCTGATGATGAGTCAACACAACAAAATCATCACACGCTTCAAGTCACTCTTAGTTTTTATGAATAATCAACTTGATGTCCGGACACGTTTTAGTGAAATCATCAACTTTTTTTTATCTATTCACATATTTTCAGAAATCTCATTTATTTCTGTCACAGGACATGAAGATGATTTCACTTCCAACGTCTCAGGGTAAGAGCGACTGGACGAGCGTGACACTGTTTTTGCAGTGTAATAATACAATAATATACAATCTTGAATAAAAACCAACATTCAGTGCAGGAGGTTGAAGCTGATCGTTTCTTCACAGCGCAAAGAAAGAACATTTCATCCTGGCAGAAGACCAACAGCTGGTTTACAGTGTGAGACATGTGCAGTGCTCTTATTTTGAAATGCGTGTGCAATGATGGTCTGGCTTGATGTGATGTTGTTGTTTCACATTAATGGAAAAAATGGAGATTATTCTTCTACCAAAGTGAAGCGGATGTTTCCTCCATCAGGTCAGTTTCACACTTTGAGACGTCCTTTTTATTTAACACTCCAGCAGGTGGATGAATCATTTAGAATGAAACTGATTCAGATTTTTGATTCGCAGCTCAGAAAACACGGGATTTTTAACAAGGATTTTTAAACCTGGATTTAAATCACATCTCGTCGAACAAGTTTAATGTAAAAACTTTTTTGAAACTGAATCAGTTGGTTTTTCTTTCCACTTGGGGGCAGCAGAGCTGAAGTTTGGTGTTTCCTCTCTCTATCTCCATGTTTGGTCTCCACCGCTCGTGGCTGAACCAAAAAAACCAAACCAGGATCTGGAACCGGCTGAAAGCTGCAGAGTTGGTGAGAATCTCTCACATTAGTTATTTAGCTCCGTTGCTAATCCTCACGTTACAGAAACTATGGTTTATTTCAGCTGTAACGTCAGATGATCATTTATGTGACATCATCATACTTCCCCCAAAGCTTTGTGGGAAAAAACGTAGAGCATTTTAAACTCGTATCTAATAAACTATGATGAAACTAATCTCAGTTTAAATTCCTCCTTGTTGATGTGTCCAGCTCAGATGTGTTTTTATCTGAGTGTTGTTTTCTTGCTCGTTCCTCATAACTTGAATCTCAGGTTTAAATAAAGTTTCCATGTTTGAAATCAGGTTTTTTCACAGAAAGTTAAGTTGTTGACGTCAGAACAGATGCTGATGACATCACATGGCTCAGAGACAGACTGTGTGTGTGTGTGTGTGTGTGTGTGTGTGTTCAGTCCAGGGCCAGAAGAGGTGTGTTGGTCTCTCTGTCGTTCTGTCGGAGGGTTCCTGGTTCGACCGCCGACTGAGACCTGACGCAGAGAAACATGTTACAGAGGAGTGCCAGCAGGGGCCAGCAGGGGGCAGCAGGGGGCAGCAGAAAGGCCGTAACACTTTAAAGTGATTGACGGGTGAATAACAATATAAAAACACATTTTTACTTTGGATAAATCCAACACATACATGCACTGCAGCGCCCCCTCATCTCTCTCCCTCCCTCTCTCCCTCATCTCTCCTACCTCCCTCCCTCCCTCTCTCCCTCATCTCTCCTCCCTCCCTCCCTCACTCCCTCCCTCCCTCTCTCCTCCCTCCCTCCCTCTCTCCTCCCTCTCTCCTCCCTCTCCCCCTCATCTCTCCTCCCTCTCTCCTCCCTCTCTCCTCCCTCTCTCCCTCATCGCTCCTCCCTCTCCTCCCTCTCTCCCCTCCAGGTGTCTCTCAATGTTTCTGATGGATAAAGTAAAGTTTTCCACCTCTTCATCATCTCCTTGTCTCCTCCTCCTCCTCCTCCTCCACAGTTCTCCCTGACGTGCAGAGCGTCGTACGTCAGCGTGTACTCCGTCTCGTCGTTGTAGTCTGGCCCCAGCAGCGTTCGGGCCCAGATGCCCATGTCGTACGGCGGCATCGACCCACCGAACTCTGACGGCAAACACTCGGGCTGGATGAGCTGGTGCAGAGAGTTCAGGTTGTTACCGTGGAGGAAGATCTGAGGAAGAGGAGGAGACAGAGAAGAGATTAGAAGAAGAGGAGAAAAAGACAAAACAGGAAGATGTTAACAATCTAAATGGAAGAAAGAAAAACAAAAAGAAAAGGAAATTAGAGTTTCACCCGTTTCCTGGTCTTGTCTTTGAGGAAGGGTTTGATGATGGTGTACATGGCGTGGATGTACCACGGCTGATTCACAAAGTGGATTCCTCCAAAACGAGCAGGAAAACTGTCCTGAGGATGAAGAGAGGCCACGTCACCGACGGACAAGAGGTCAGAGGTCACGCACCAGTCAGAGGTCATGCACCAGTCAGAGGTCAAACATTAGTCAGAGGTCAAACACCAGTCAGAGGTCAAACATCCGTCAGAGGTCAAGCACCAGTCAGAGGTCAAGCACCAGTCAGAGGTCAAACATCAGTCAGAGGTCAAACATCCGTCAGAGGTCAAACATCAGTCAGAGGTCAAACATCCATCAGAGGTCAAGCACCAGTCAGAGGTCAGAGGTCAAGCACCAGTCAGAGGTCAAGCACCAGTCAGAGGTCAAACATCCGTCAGAGGTCACGCACCAGTCAGAGGTCAAGCACCAGTCAGAGGTCAAACATCAGTCAGAGGTCAGAGGTCAATCACCAGTCAGAGGTCAAACACCAGTCAGAGGTCAAGCACCAGTCAGAGGTCAAACATCCGTCAGAGGTCAAACATCAGTCAGAGGTCAAACATCCGTCAGAGGTCACGCACCAGTCAGAGGTCAAGCACCAGTCAGAGGTCAAACATCAGTCAGAGGTCAGAGGTCAAGCACCAGTCAGAGGTCAAGCACCAGTCAGAGGTCAAACATCCGTCAGAGGTCACGCACCAGTCAGAGGTCAAGCACCAGTCAGAGGTCAAACATCAGTCAGAGGTCAGAGGTCAATCACCAGTCAGAGGTCAAACACCAGTCAGAGGTCAAGCACCAGTCAGAGGTCAAACATCAGTCAGAGGTCAAACATCCGTCAGAGGTCACGCACCAGTCAGAGGTCAAACATCCATCAGAGGTCACGCACCAGTCAGAGGTCAAACATCAGTCAGAGGTCAGAGGTCATTTTGGTTTCTGCGATGGTGATCATTAATGTTCACTCCTCTCATCGCTTGGTGTTTTACCTGCAGACCTTCGATGGCGAGTTTGAGGATGTTGGGCGTGAGCTTGGACGCCTGTTTGAAGGAGAAGTTGCTCCAGTCGATGATGAGGACGAAGCCGTTGATCTGGAGCTCGGGGTTTTCAATCAGAACCTCCAGCGAGAGAAGAATCGCCCGCAGGATGTCGATGAACGAGTTCCTGACGGACGATCAATGAGAGAGAGAGACGCTCCGTCACACCTTAAATACAACTCTGTGGTTTCATCAATAGAGAGGTGTGTGTGTGTGTGTGTGTGTGTGTGTGTGTGTGTGTGTGTGTGTGTGTGTGTGTGTGAGTGTGTGTGTGTGTGTGTGATACCTGCTCTGGTCCCAGTTGGAGGCGAACAGGATCAGGATTTTTCGACCATGTTGGTCTGGAGTCTCCAACACGCCGGGGAAACCGTCCATCAACGCTCGCTTAATACCAGAGTCATCCACCTGACACACACACACACACACACACACACACACACACACACACACACACACACACACACACACAGTGTTCAGTGAAGAGACGGAGACCTGAACTAAACCGGCAGCGTCCCGTGTTCGGGGCGTGAACTGACGACCTGCCGTGTTACCTTGAAGCTCTGGAACATGTCGAGGTTCTGCTGTCTGAACTGAAAGTACTGAGCCAACAGTCGGAACGTCTCCATCTGGTCGAACTTTCGAGCCCTCAGGAAGCGGAGGATGAAGTCGTCGTCCGTCCGCAGGAAACCGATGTCCGGCCGCGTCACGATCATGTCCCGCACCTGGACGGAACGAAGACGAAAGAAGACGGGAGGAGGAGTTTATCAGTCTCGTGTTTTGACCTCCGCTGACGTGGGTTTGTTTTCATCACTGTTTCTTCATCTGTTCGCACAATTAAGTAAAAACTATTTTTATGAAATTTGTGGAGGGACACGACCTCAGGAATTAAAAGGTCAGAGCAGGTAAACGAGCGGATCAGGATTATTTTTTCACTTTATTAACCTCAGCAGAGGTTTGTTCTCTGAGCTTCTTTAAATCTGCTGCTGATTCTTTTTCATTTGATTGTAGTTTTCAATCATTGGTGTTGTTGCATCTTCAGGCAGCAGAGAACTGAACTGACTTCACAGCCTCATGAGGAGGAATCTGGTGGCAAAAGGTCAAAGGTCGAGGTCAGTGTGACCTCACACAACATGTTTGTGGCCCCGACTCAAGAATTCATTCGATAATAATCACACGTTTTCTCACAAATGTGTAATTGTTTAAAAAGACGAATTGATGATTTCACACACTTTTCTGGATATTTTCTAAAACCAGAGGAGCAGATTGTAACCACGGTGACTCAGGAACTCTTTCTCTGATTGAAGAGTTTGAAACGTGACCTGACAGATGTTTGTTCGTGGTCTACCTGCTGGATGTCCTGGTGCAGAGTGTCGGGGTTTTCATTCAGCTCTAAACGAGCTTTCTCCGTCGTCTCCGAGCTCAGGCCGGCGTGGAGGTGTGTCATCCTGACCTCTGACCTCCTGAGGTTTCAGATCAGCAGCTCAATCAGCTCGTCCACTTTTTTATGTCCAACTTAAAATGCCACTTTTTAGGATCAAACTTTAGTCGAGTTAATCTTTAGTTTAAAAACGAGTCTTTTGAAGTGAAACAATCGTATTTGCTGTCTGAGTCTGTGACGAGTTTTTCTTCACATTCACAAAACAGTTGGACCTGGTACAGATGTTGTGTCAGTCAGAGACAATCATGGTCGGTTCACAGCTGGATTATTGTGCAGGGGTCAACAATCATCACGGCTTCTTCTTCTTCTTCTTCTACATCGTCAGAAAAGTCTCTGATTTTTGGTTGGAAACGTTCGGACTCTTCCAGGTTTTCAGAGTCAAAGTATCAGGGACGTGTGAGACTCAGCACGTCTCATCCTTTCTGTCCCCAGCTTGTTGCGTTCAGCGTCTCACAGCGTCCTCCTCCTCCTCAGCTCGCTCATGGTGTTTCTGGCGGCAGATTTCAGTTCCAGCTTCATCAGTCGGCGTCGTCGACTTTCTGCTTCGTCATGACGATGCTCGATTACGATGAGTCAGAGGTCAGAGGTCAGTTGAGGCCGCTCAGTCTGATGTGGGATTCCTCAGACTAAGAGAGAAGAAACACAAACTGTTAGAAACAGAATAACCACAAATACACACAAAAGAACCGAAATACACACCAAATAACCACAAATACACACAAAATAACGACTAAGACTAAAATAATAACCAAAAAGACCCTTAACAGTCGAAGCCATAAACAAAACAACCAAAAATACACACAAGATAATCGACAAAGAGAGTAAATACAATAAACACTAAGAAATACGCACAAAACAAATAAAAAAACTACTATAAAATTACACAACATTCATTCACTTTCCCTTCAGGATGAATATAAAGTTTTGTGAATTTTATATTTATACCTTTTTTTAATTTACAGTCTGAGTTAAACTCAAGTTAGCATGGAGCAGGTTAGCGTGTAGCTGAGCATGCTAACAGGCTAGCATGACTGTAAACACACATGATGTGAAACAGCAGCTTCTTTAAAAACACTTTAAATCTCACGCGTTTAACGTGATTCTCGACTGATTCTTTATGGTTCTCATGTCTGCTTTGAGGGGGGCGGAGTCAACCCATCAGATAACCCCGCCCACCAACATGTCCTCTTCACATGACTACATTGATGAATAAATATTAGTATTACTTATTGATTAATAGATATTTGTATCAATCATTGAGTATCAGATATTAATAAATATTAGTATTTATTATTAGATATTTGTAACGACCCTCTGTCAGGGACCTGATGTCCTCACAAGGAGCCAACGCTCCAGCCTCCTCCTCCGGAGCACAGCGCCTCCTGCTGGGCTGCTGACAGTGTTATTATGGGATGTTTCGATGGTGGATACTCACAGTGCAGCGAGCTGCTATGTGTGTTGGTTGAATCCCGGCCGTGCTGCCTGGCCCGCCGGCCCTCCGGTGCTGATGCTGAGGACGGAGGAGTCCATCGGTGACAAAGAGATTCAGGTGAAACGAGACAGGAGGAGCGGAAGAGAAGAGAGATCATCAAAATAAAAGTCTGTGCAGGCGACGAAGGCCTGATGCTGTGATGAAGAGGAGGAAGAGGAGGAAGAATCAGACGTTTTCACTTTGAGCTCAGAGGAGACGTCAGGATGCTCCGACACCGTCAAGGTTTCAAAATAAAAAACACTTCCTGTCTGCACTTTCCAAATAAAATCTGTGCGTCCCAACACAGGTCGGTCTGTGTCTGTGGATTCACAGTGTCGGTAGCTCTGGGACACAGACACAACATCTATGAGTTTGGAATCCAGCTTCATCATCAATCTGAATAAACAGCTCATCATGAATTCTAAACATCTTTTAAATAAACGGTTTTCAGCCAAATTTAATTATAAGATTCTTTATATCTGATCCAGTTTGTTTTCTTTATTTTCCTCCAAAACAAAATCTCTTGTTTTACTTTGAAGCCAGATTCCCCGGGTTTCCGGTGTAATGCCCGTGTAACACGACTTCACGCACCTGGAAACAGCAGCTGTTGGCCGCGCGCGTTCATGAGCCAACCTGGACACATTGTAGGTCGTACACGCGACAGCTGATGCGCGCACCCGGGCGCATGCATAAAGGTTAATGTTGTTAAAAACAATATTTCAATATTTCTTGACATGATCACATCAGATGTGTTCAACATGTTTGTTAATTATTATAATTCTACTTTTTAGAATCAAACATTTATTCAGTAAATTAAATTAATTTACATTTTAAATACTTGTTCAATACAACATTCTTAGGTAATATATATATATATATATATATATATATATACAACATTGGCCTATAGGCTATTTTCTTTTTGTTTGATATAATCGGTGTCTGTCACAATCCTACTGCTGCTGCTGCTAATACTGCTGCTAATACTGCTACTGCTACTAATACTACTACTGCTAATACTGCTACTGCTAATACTGCTAATACTACTGCTGCTAATACTGCTGCTGCTACTACTGCTGCTACTACTAATACTACTACTGCTAATACTGCTACTGCTAATACTGCTAATACTACTGCTGCTAATACTGCTGCTGCTGCTACTGCTGCTAATACTGCTACTGCTACTCCTGCTGCTGCTGATACTACTGCTGCTACTACTGCTACTACTGCTGCTGCTAATACTACTACTGCTAATACTACTACTGCTACTACTGCTACTGCTACTACTACTGCTGCTGCTAATACTGCTGCTGCTGCTAATACTACTACTGCTAATACTACTGCTACTACTGCTACTACTGCTACTGCTACTACTACTGCTGCTGCTAATACTGCTGCTGCTGCTAATACTACTACTGCTAATACTACTGCTACTACTGCTGCTGCTAATACTACTGCTGCTAATACTACTGCTGCTAATACTACTGCTGCTACTACTGCTGCTGCTAATACTACTGCTGCTACTACTACTGCTGCTGCTACTACTACTGCTGCTAATACTAATACTACCCTGCTGCTGCTGCTGCTGTTGATTTTTAGTTGAATCATTGGTGATAGCTTTTATTTTGAATAATTATCTTTTCATCCACATTATCGATCAATAAACGAATCATGTTTAAATATATATTACATTATTATATATATAATATATATAATATATATAATAATTATATATAAACAGTCTATGATTTAAATCAAAAGACCTTTTGTTGTGAAGGCGGACAGTGACGTGTTTCCTGCTGCGTGATTGGGAAGCCTCCTGTGACGTCACTAAGCGACGCGTCTCATTTCCTGTGCTGGAAGTTCTCGTCTCTTGACCCCGCCCCTCCGCTCCGTGCTAACGTTAGCTCAGCTTCTCGCCAACATCCAGTCCCGGACCAAGAGTCGATTAGTCGAAACAGTCGTGATGGATCGAACAGGAGTGGAAGCAGAAACACGGAAGGTGAGGAACTCTTTGTTTTGACTGTCACCTTCTGTTTCCTCCTGTTAGCTACTGATGCTAACTGTGAATGCTAATGCTAACTGTGATCCAACATGGCCGCGACTCACTGAAGATGTTTGTGTTCTATAAAGAGATCAAATATTGAAATTCAGTAACATGTGAAGTTGATTTATTAACAGTTGAATCAACAGTTACTGTTGTGTGTCATCGTTGTGTGTCATTGTTGTGTATCATCGTTGTGCGTCATCGTTGTGTGTTATCGTTGTGTGTCATCGTTGTGTGTCATTGACTGACACACATCTAACATCTTTATTTTCCTTCTACGTGTCTCAGTGTAAACTTGTTTTTTATCATATATTTGATCTTCATATTGAATCTCATTGTTACAATGCGAAAGTTTGTATATAAATATGAATAATTATGAATTAAAAAGCTCATGCATGTGTGGGTGTGGCCTAAATCCACGTCAGGTCAGTGGAGGAGGTACTAACTTAGACATGTCTGAACAAGTGTCTCCTCTTCTTATTCTGTTGTATTCTATAGAGTCTATATATTCTTATTGTCTGTACGATCCCTGCTGTAAACACCGGGACCACGGCTCTACTCAGGATCTCCAGATATGATCCCAAGTGTAAGAAACAGGAGAAAGAACCAAGTTCTTGGTGCAGAGATGTTCGAGGAACTGAACACGTGACGATAGAATAATAAAGATGTCGTTAGAAAAAGGCTGTAAGTGAACGAGAGCTGCTGTGACATGCTGCCACTAGGGAGGCGCCATCTTCTTTTCTTTATTCCCAGTTCCTGTAATCTAAATATTCGCTGTGTGTGTGTGTGTGTGTGTGTGTCTGTGTGTGTGTCTGTGTGTGTGTGTGTGTGTGTCTGTGTGTGTGTCAGAGCCCGTGGGGTTCGGTGACCCCGGCAGCTCCGGCCTGTTCTCTGGCTGACGTGATGAGCGAGCAGCTGGCCAAGCAGCTGCATGAGGAGGACAACACCTTCCCGGACCTCACCCAGTAAGTTCCCAGCATCTGAGAGTTTGATTAAAAACCTGCAGGTTCATCACTGTGAGAACTTTGCAGCCTTCACTTCAGTCCTTCTGTTCTTGCATCGATCAGAGTCAAATACTTCATTAAACCTACGATAACATTACTTTCAATACGTATATTTTATTCATTTATTTGTTAGTGAATCTTGCTGAACAGGTTTGACTGTTGTCGCTCTCGTCTTTCTCAGGCCGGGAGCAGATCTGCTGTCGTCGGATGAGGCTTCTGAAACGACCAGTGACCGGATGCTCGCCAAGATGTTGCAGATGCAGTTCGACCGTGAGTGTGATGATCAGCTGCGCCGCGAGGAGAAGAAGTTCAATGGAGACAGCAAAGGTAGAAACAGAATTATCTGGGATACAAATACAGTTAGAAAGAAGTTCTGAGGTTTTATTACAAAGTTAGAACAGATTCAAATGTTCTTTACGTTAAGAGTCTGTGTTTAATGTCTCATGTCCAGTGTCCATCTCCTTTGAGAACTACCGCATGGTTCATCAACATGAAGACAGCGGCAGCTCAGAGGACGAGGTGGACTGGCAGGACACGAGAGACGACCCCTACAGAGCAGGTAACGTAACTGCAGCAGGCTGACAAAAGAACTACAGTCTGGACATGTTCCTGACATGTTCTGTGTGTGAGAACAAACGTCTGAGTCAGTTGCTCCGTAAATGTTCTGCAACTTTTACTGTAACATGTCAGAGTGAGTCCATGTGAGGAAACAGCAGGACAATGTCCTGAAGCTTCCCAGAGAGCGAGTGGACGTGTTGATGAGGTTTCTAACACGTGACGGACGTGAAACTGGAAGAACACAAATATCTCAGGATGAAGAAGAGGAGCCGTACACGTAGAAGACGAAGACGTCCACTTGGAAACACGAGGAGGTTCCAGAGCTTCTGGTGATGAGGGCCGACGCCGGTGTGGATGAGCTGTAAACAACAACACTGATCTTTCCACAGCAGAGTTTATACGTCATGTCCGGCCTCCTGCTGCTCTACAGGCTCCGCCCCTGCTGCTCTACAGGCTCCGCCCCTGCTGCTCTACAGGCTCCGCCTCCTGCTGCTCTACAGGCTCCGCCCCTCGCCTGGATGTTCCCACATGTTCCTGTTTGAACGAGTCGGACCCGACAACCTGCTGCTGCTGCTTCACAAACACTAACTACACAACATGTCCAGAAACAACCTGCTGCTGCTGCTTCACAAACACTAACTACACAACATGTCCAGAAACAACCTGCTGCTGCTGCTTCACAAACACTAACTACACAACATGTCCAGAAACAACCTGCTGCTGCTGCTTCACAAACACCAACTACACAACATGTCAGGACAACATTTTACACAGTTCATGTAAAGTGGGCGATCAGGGTGTCATTTTGAAAACTGTAGCAGTGAGTTTAGATGCTTGAGTTGTTGGTGACAGATTGTGTGTGTGTGTGTGTGTGTGTGTGTGTGTGTGTGTGTGTGTGTGTGTGTGTGTGTGTGTGTGTGTGTGTGTGTGTGTGTGTGTGTGTGTGTGTGTGTGTGTGTGTGTGTGTGTGTGTGTTTGTGTTTCAGATAAGCCTCAGACGACGCCCCGTAAAGGGTTCACTGGAAAAGGAAAGAACATCACGACCAAACACGACGAGGTGACCTGTGGTCGTAAGAACGCTGCACGCATGGACAACGTAAGACCACGTCACGTTTTCTCAAACTCTTCACATTCGTGTTTATTAACATATAAATGTTCACAGGTTCTGAAAACATGTTCATTTATATTAATCTTTTTTTAATTTAGTGCCTGAAAGTGTTTTAAGGAGAAATGTACATATGAATTTAAAACTTGTGCCTTATCACAGTCAAATCATTATTCATTACAACAGGAAGTGACTTTGGTTCAGACACTTCACAAAATAAAACGATGGAGACAAACCTGGAAAAGCTTCATCAAGGATAAAGTGTTTGTGATTAGTTATCGTTTCCTGTGTGAAAACATCGACAGGTTGTCACAGTTCAGACTCTTCAGGGTTTGTCACTCGAGCACAGAAATGAAAAACAGACTTTTCTCCACCCCCTCCTCCAGTTTGCTCCGGAGATCCACGTGGGCGACGGCCTGGGGATGGACCTGAAGTTGCCCAATCAGGTGTTCAACGCTCTGAAGCAGCACTGCTACAGCGAGCAGAGACGCAGCGCCCGGCTGCACGAGAAGAAGGAGCACTCCACCTCCGTAAGTACAGATTCACAAATACAAACATTCTAACAAGCATTTGTTCTTCACCTCAAACCTCCGTCCTCTCTCCACAGGAACAAGCTGTGGACCCTCGCACTCGTCTGCTCATGTACAAGATGGTGAACACTGGCCTGCTGGAAAACATCAACGGCTGCATCAGCACGGGTAAAGAGTCCGTCGTCTTCCACGCTAACGGAGGGAGGTGAGTGGGCACAGGGGGGGGGGGGGAGCATCAGAAACACTGTAAATAAAGATGGACGACGCAACGGCTCTGTGTGTTCGTGTTTCAGCCTGGAGGAGGAGCCGGTGCCGGACGAAGTGGTGCTGAAGGTGTTTAAAACGACGCTCAATGAATTCAGGAACAGAGACCGCTACATCAAAGACGACTATCGCTTCATCGATCGCTTCAGCAAACTGAACCCTCGCAAAATCATCAGGCTGTGGGCCGAGAAGGAGATGCACAACCTGGTCAGGTAACAGACGCAGGAGATTCAGTGTCTCTTTAAAGATACGCTTAAGATTATTCATACATAGTTCTCTGTAAAGCCCGGTGATGTCACGGTCATGTGACGGTCAAGGACAGGTTTCAAACCTCCTGTCAGTTTCTTTGGAGAATCCAGCGAGGTTCTGGTTAATCTGGTAATCAGGCCAAAAGAGCTCTGACCTGATTGGTCATCTGCTTCCAGCACGTGTCGTAGAAGGTGTTAACGGGAACAGTTTCCACAGAGACGCTGTGACGTGTTGATGTTTGTTCTCAGGATGAAGAAGGCGGAGATTCCCTGTCCGGAGGTGGTGCTGCTGAAGAAACACATCCTGGTGATGTCGTTCATCGGTAAAGACCACATTCCTGCTCCCAAACTCAAAGACGCCATATTGGGTTCAGAGGACATGAAGAACGCCTACTACCAGGTTCTACACGTACGTACAGGAAGTCCACTTTCTTCGAGCCGTGTAGATACGGTTGGTACGACTGAGGACGGTGGGCTGTTTGTTCGTTTGTTTTACAAAAACAAGTGATTCAGCTGTGAAAAAGCAGCAGTTCAGCGTCAAAGGTTTAATAACTAACTTGTTCATAATAAAACAAATCGAATGATCAGCTGCTTGTGAAGAAATCTTTACATAATAAGGATGTTTACTGTGTTTAAACATTAAAATGTTTGAATGTGTATTTTCTCTGCAGATGATGCAGCAGTTGTTTCAGGAGTGTAATCTGGTTCATGCGGATCTCAGTGAATACAACATGTTGTGGCACGAGGGGAAGGTAGAACTCTTCTTTTGTTCCTACAGATTTCTGTCCATCTTCCCATCCTCCGTCTTTCCTCCTCTTGGTTCAGCTGTTTGTCTCTCTCTCTCTTCTTCCTGTGCTCTGACTCATATATAACGTCTCTCAGCTTCCTCTCCTCCTTTCTTCATCTTTCTTTCTTTTATCTGCTCTCACGTTAATTCATCCCTCCCTCCCTCCCTCTGTTTCTTGCAGGTGTGGTTGATCGACGTCAGTCAGTCCGTGGAACCCACTCATCCTCACGGCCTGGAGTTCCTCTTCAGAGACTGCAGGAACGTCTCCACGGTAACGGCCGCTGAGCGTTTGAACAGCAAATTAAATGTCATTAGAAGTCAGAAAATATTTGATCTGATCTGAATTTGTTTGTTCTTAATTATTTGTCTTTCATAAAATAGGTAAATGAATTAGGAATTAATCATGAGTAAAATCTCTGTCAGGATTTAACTGGTTCTTATTGGTCGTCTCAGGTCTGTCAGCCAATCAGGTTTAACTTCTTCAGGTTTAACTTCTTCAGGTTTAACGAACCAGTTTAATCAGGAAACTGACCACAAAGAGACGAGTCATGGTTTTGTGTTGTTTGTCTAGAACTAAAAAACAGAGTCAAACTTTGTGTGTGTTATTGTACGTATCAGTTTTTCCAGAAGAGAGGAGTGAGTGAGGCGATGAGTGTTTACGAGCTTTTCAACATCGTCACCGGACTGAACATCGCGGTCGGTGCTGAAGACGACGCTGAATTCCTTGCAGAGGTCTCTCTCACACACACACACACACACACACACACACACACACACACACACACACACTTCACTCACCTCAGTGTTTAAACAGTGTTTCCCATCCTGCTCCTCTCTGACAGATCGAGGCGTTGCAGAAGAGGAACGAGGATCACGTGCAGAGACGAGGGAAGAAGAGTTTCCCCATCGCCTCTGAAGACGTCAGCCCGCCTTCATCCCCCGGTGCAGCTGACTAACGCTCGCCCGGCTCGCTCTCTCTTCATGATCTTGCCGTGTTGAAAACGCTGTATAGAGAATAATGGAGGAGGACGCTTGTGCCACACCCCCTCCACCCCCTCCACCAACCAACTGCTTCCTGTAAACATGCGGGGTGGAGCGCCTCCGCCTGGCTGCAGGAGGAATGATTTGACCCAGTGGGATGTTGAGGTCGGAGCGTCCGGGCGGCCGACAGCCTCCTGCACAGTTTGCTGGAGCTGAGACCACATCTTGAATCTTCTGCTCATATTTGCTCAAACTGACTTCAGTCAGAATCGTTTATTATTAACAGCTTTGTTAAAAACCTGAGAGTGATCTTAACTTCTCGTGGAGAGGTTCTCAGGATGAAGCAGAACTTTACTGAAATGATGATTAGTTTTTGGGGTGATGATACAAGAACGACATGTTGGGTTTGAATATTTGACGTAGCCTCAGTGAGTTGTAAGAACGAGCAGCAAAATAATGAGATCCAACCGGATTAACGGAGTGAAACAGTTTTATCAAGTGAAATAATCCTGTAAGAAAAATGAAAACACCAAATGGAAAATGTTAAATATTAGGAATAATTATACAATTATGATGCTGCTTTTAAAAGCCAAAACAAATTCTTTATTCTTGATCCTTCATCTTCTTCTGTCTGTTTCCCTCCTCATCCTCGTGTCATTACCATGACGACAAACACTGGTGAGCTCATCGAGCACAACATGTTGAGAATAAATAAAATGAATTCAGAGCAAAATACAAAGTTCAAGACGTCATTGAGAATAACAAGTTTTTTTCTCAAGAATCTAGATAAACTGCCGTCTTTATTAAAACTTAAAGAAAACTATAAACTGACCTGAAGGTAATTCCCTAGATTCTGTGGAGCAGCAACATGTCGAGTATGTGCGAGAATATTTTAGATGATCGAAACATTTTGGTGACGCATGAAATTATAAAGTGTGAAACAAGTTGTCACAACAGATGTGAGTGAACCAGTTTCTTAGCTTCATGTCATTTCAACGATGAAGGTTTTAATTTGATTAAGTGATTTATGAGTCTGATGATGTCACATGCTGTTGATTTGACATTAAAAAGTGATGTGAAGTGAAGTTTGTGTTTTTAATGATTTAAAACCAAACACTTTGGAAATGATCAGATTACATTACATTACATTACATTACATCACATTACATCACATCACATCACATCACATTACATCACATCACATCACATTACATCACATTACATTACATTACATCACATCACATTACATCACATCACATCACATCACATCACATTACATTACATTACATCACATTACATTACATCACATTACATCACATCACATTACATTACATCACATCACATCACATTACATCACATCACATTACATCACATCACATCACATCACATCACATCACATTACATTACATCACATCACATCACATCACATTACATCACATTACATCACATCACATCACATCACATTGAGCTGAAGCTTTTATCCAGAGCGACTCAATAAGTGGATCAACCACGAGGAACAAACCAGAACAACAAGAATCAGAAAGTACTATAGCTTCAAGAAAGACAAACTACAAAGTGTGACAGGAAGTGACATGGAAGAGACATGGAAGTGACATGGAAGAGACATGGAAGTGACATGGAAGAGACATGGAAGAGACAGGAAGAGACAGGAAGTGACATGGAAGAGACAGGAAGTGACATGGAAGAGACATGGAAGAGACAGGAAGTGACATGGAAGTGACATGGAAGAGACAGGGAAGAGACATGGAAGTGACATGGAAGAGACATGGAAGAGACAGGGAAGCGACATGGAAGTGACATGGAAGAGACATGGAAGAGACAGGAAGTGACATGGAAGAGACATGGAAGAGACAGGAAGTGACATGGAAGTGACATGGAAGAGACATGGAAGTGACATGGAAGAGACAGGGAAGCGACATGGAAGAGACATGGAAGTGACATGGAAGAGACATGGAAGTGACATGGAAGTGACATGGAAGAGACAGGGAAGTGACATGGAAGAGACATGGAAGTGACATGGAAGAGACAGGGAAGCGACATGGAAGAGACATGGAAGTGACATGGAAGAGACATGGAAGTGACATGGAAGAGACAGGAAGTGACATGGAAGAGACATGGAAGTGACATGGAAGAGACAGGGAAGCGACATGGAAGAGACATGGAAGTGACATGGAAGAGACATGGAAGTGACATGGAAGAGACATGGAAGAGACATGGAAGTGACATGGAAGAGACATGGAAGTGACAGGAAGAGACATGGAAGAGACAGGGAAGAGACATGGAAGTGACATGGAAGAGACATGGAAGAGCTCCTTGACTGAGACATCATCTTCTTCACCGAGGTTTAGTCTGAAGAGAAGTGTCTTCAGTCTGGAGGAAGATGTGTGGACTTCCTGTCCTGATGTCGATGTGGAGCTCGTTCCACCAATTAGGAGACAGGACAGGAAACAGTCGTGATGTTGTTGAGTGACAGCTGTCCCTCGCAGCTGATTGGCAGATGCAGCGCGGAGTGGGCGGGCTGTAAGGTTTGACCAAGAGTAACTCATGGTTTGTCACGTGGTGGTTTGTCACTGACAGTTTGAACACGTGATGTTCAGTCTGTCACATGATTCGACTCAGGGGACTTCCTACCAGACGCTTTCAAAATAAAAGGACAGTGAAATATCAAGCATACTGGCACCAGTGGATATTTTTACAACGCGCTCAATCCGTTTCTAAAGTCTGACTTTATTAGATTCAATTTAAGTTTCTGATTATTCATATTCGTATTTATTTGTCTCAATGTATCAATTCATACAAAATATTGATAAACAATCGTTCCTTGATTTCTTGAGAAGGATGAAACCGGAAGCCTGTGGTCACATCCGGTCGTGCTGCTCCGGCTAACAGAAGCTAACAGAAGCTAACAGAAGCTAACCGGAGCTAACCGGACCAAAGCGCTGCGCCCCGGCTGCAGGTGTGAAGAGGCGGCGGCAGGTGTGAGACAAGATGGGGGAACATTACCTGGAGCTGTGCGAACATCCGGTGCAGTTTGAAAACGCGTCCAGCGTCAACAACGTCTTCTTCGACGAGGCTAACAAACAGGTCAGCTAGTTAGCACCGCTAACCAGGCTAGCTAACGAAGCTAGCTAACTTACCGAGTTTAAATCCAATTTAGACTTTTACTGTTTCAGTTAAATCCGTTTGATCGTGTTCGTGTGTTCGTGGAACTTCTTCCTTAGAAAACAATCGACCCGTTCACGTGTATTGATTTTTATACAGAAAGTAAACAACTGTAGATTTTAACTTTTTTAATGGTTTTTATTTCAAAATTCTTCTTAGCTGATGATTTTAAAATGTATATTTAAACACATTGAGTCTGAACTGTTCATTTTATTGTTTGAGTTTCATCTTTGTATCTTGTTTCTTCTTTTTATTCATGTTTAATGAACAGATGGAGAAAAGTGTAGAAACTGTCAATGAAAGATGATATATAGATATCTATAGATCTATATATAGATCTATAGATATATAGATATCTATATATCTATATATAGATCTATATATAGATATATAGATCTATATATCCAGAAATAGTCAACAGATGATTCAATAATTAAAATAGTCATAACAAGAGTTGTTTTTACACTAAAATACTTAAGTTCTCAGTTAAACTTAGTTTTAATGGCTTGTGGATGTGTTTAACGTGTTGAACGTGTTTAATGATGATGTGTTTAACGATGACGTGTTTAACGATGACACCTTGGCCCTGTGTTGAACGTGGATGTGTTGAACGTGTTTAACGATGATGTGTTGAACGTGGATGTGTTGAACGTGTTGAACGTGGATGTGTTTAACATGTTTAACGATGACGTGTTTAACGCGGATGTGTTGAACGTGTTGAACGTGGATGTGTTGAACGTGTTTAACGATGACGTGTTTAACGATGACACCTTGGCCCTGTGTTGTGGCTGCAGGTGTTCGCGGTGCGTTCAGGTGGAGCCACTGGTGTGGTCGTCAAAGGTCCAGATGACAAGAGCAGCGTCGCCTTCAGGTGCGTGAACGTCTGCTGGAAACTAGACTCCTTATTTTTGATCCTTCACAATCCACAAACACATTTTGTATCTTATATCTCATCATACTTTCATACCTATCATGTAAAACCTCAGTCTGAAAAGTAACTGGTAAATCAAGTCTTCTACTAAATAGAGTTAGAGGAGAATTCGATTATTCACTCAGTGAATCGTGTGTTTCTGCTCAGGATGGACGATAAAGGAGAAGTGAAGTGCATCAAGTTTTCTATTGGAAATAAAATCTTGGCCGTACAGAGAACGTCAAAGTCTGTGGTGAGTTCTGACGGACGACATCGACTCATCGGGTTCGATGTGAAACTTGCTGTGAGGCCTTTAGTGAAGTTTTCTCAGAGGTTATAAAGTCATAAAAATCATCGTGTGAACTTTTCCTTCATGAAAAGATCGTTTCCGTCGTATCGTTGGTTTATTAATTATGAATCTTTCCTCCTGAACAGCACAGAGTTGTTTAACTTTTGGTTTTGTTTGTAGGATTTCATCAACTTCATACCCGACTATCCGCACACAGAGTTCACCCAGGAATGTAAGGTATGTCCCACGTTTAGCTTTCACACAAGAGGAAGTTCAGTTGTGAGGAGAGAGTTGGAGTTTGTGTCGCAGCTGAGAAAGAATCTGAATGAAGTTCCACACTCAGCAGCTCTGTGACGGAGCTTTGTTGTTGTTAATGAAACGTGTTTCCTGTTTCCTGTAGACCAAGAACGCCAGCGTGTTGGGTTTCTGTTGGACCAACTGGAACGAGATTGTCTACATCACCGACCAAGGAATTGAGTTTTACCAGGTATTCTGACTCCACCTCAGGACTCGCACCATGAGTCCGTGTGGACGCTGATCGATGTGACTGTGTGTGTTCAGGTGTTTCCAGACAAGCGCAGCCTGAAGCTGCTGAAGAGTCAGAGCATCAATGTGAACTGGTATCAGTACTGTCCAGAGACGGCTGTCATCCTGCTGTCCACCACCGTGCAGGGAAACATCCTGCAGCCCTTCGCCTTCCGGGTGAGAACCGGCCAAACACTCGGCTATTTCATGTCCGAGACTGAATCCTACTCGCGTGTTTAAAACTAAATCCACCTCAGTGTTTCATTTTCATCCTCGTTTGTGGCAACAGAACGGGACCATGTGCAAAATGTCCAAGTTTGAGATCGAGCTGCCGGTCGTCCCCAAACCTGCCAAACTCAGCCTGTCGGAGAGAGACATTGCCATGGCAACCATGTGAGCCAGCTGCCTACGCTTTAACCTTTTTGTGTTCCATCAGTTTGTCGTTTCACTGACGCCCCCCCCCCCCCCCCCCCCCCCCTCTCTGTGTGTAGTTATGGTCAGCTGCATGTGATGTATCTGAAGCATCACTCGAGAACAGCCAACAGTCCGTGTGCAGAGGTGGTGCTGTATCACTTACCAAGGTCACACACACACACACACACACACACACACACACACACACACACACACAGGCCTGATGCTGAGCTCAGATTATTTAAAATCAGATTTGATGTTTTTGTGTTGATGGGTCACATTCGTGTTCGTAAGGGACACGTCTCCAGCTGCCATTTATTGTGTGTGTGTGTGTGTGTGTGTGTGTGTGTGTGTGTGTGTGTGTGTGTGTGTGTGTGTGTGTGTGTGTGTTCAGGGAGGGGGCGTGTAAAAAGAGTCACGTGTTGAAGCTGAACACGACGGGGAAGTTTGCTCTGAACATCGTGGACAACCTGGTGGTCGTTCATCATCAGAGCTCTCAGGTCAGTTTGTCTCCATCAACTTCATCTTGTGGTTTAACTGTGGGAGCGTGTTCATTAGTGTGTGTGTGTGTGTGTCTCAGACGTCTCTGATCTTCGACATCAAGCTGAAGGAGCCTGAATGTGCCGTCAACACCCACCAGCCCGTCCTACCTGCTCGCTCCATCCACCCCTACAGGATCCCACTGTCAGGTAAAGACGCTCTGGAGGTGGACGACTGCTCCGAGGTTTGAATCAGGTTTGGCAGAAACGACTTCCTGTCATTTTAAACTTCCTCCGGTCTCCAGGCCGGCGAGCCCC